>NC_061102.1:4470954-4533832 GCF_015104395.2 Macrobrachium nipponense | reverse complement strand
GCCACTGCATCAGGGTCCGTCTCGGCCTCTCGTTCGCGGGAGGTACCGAGTGTACGGTCGCCTACAGCGAACCCGTGCAGCCAGGAACCAGACCTCTGAGTCCGCTCAGCGTCAGGTTCACGGCACGGGGCGGAAGACTGGTGACAGCCGCTTATGCGACTCTCACCAGACCAGCTCTCACTCTCGCGGCGAACAGCTGGCTACCCGGGGGACGTGACGGTCCACGGACCGACCACGGGCTGATGGCTGGGAAGAGGTCCTCCCGTTCGCCGGTGCCAGCCACGGCTGGAACCAGCGACGTGACGTGCCGTGAGGACAAGCACCGGTCTCACTGTGACAGTGGAGCCTGCAGGTCGCCTGACCGTCGCTCTCACAGAAAGCGACGGGTACGGCAACCAGCACCAGCTCTTCGATACTCGGGATCGGGGCCGCTGTGCTCAGTCCAGCCGTTCTCCACAGAGACGGTTCGACCAGGCCTGCAGCTCGATCGCCACCGCGGGTTGACGATCGCCTGCAGCCCTCAAAGCCTGCTGGTGCTGCCAGCGAGCAATGAGGGAGCGTCAGGTCTGCCTCTCCCGTACCTTCAACCTCCTCGGGTTACACCGGGAGGAGCGAGGTATTGAGGAGTGATCGTGAGGGGTGCGCCCCTCATGATCCCACCACAACGCCCTACGTGCCAGGCACGGTTCTTGGACCGGCCAGGACGTATGCGCAAGTGGATGGGGAAGACCGAGAGGGCTGTCGCTGTTCCCCCTTCTTAGGAGGAAGGTTCTCGGAATATGCTCTTGTTCGAAGGGCTTAACGGTCCCACTCTGCAAGATGCTGTGACTTCCGAGATCCAGAGGGACTTTGTCGAGGTTACGGCGCTGATTCGTCAGCACAATGATCTCGGGGAAGGATCGCCGCTCCCACCAGCAGAGCCACGTCTCGGCTCGAGTCGTTTTGGGGCCCGAGAGGGAACCCAAATCGACGGTGTGGGTCTGCCGCGATCGGAGCTTGCCGACTGGGTTGAACCAGGTAGTCTCTCGTCTCCGACAAGAAGGCTCTCTCAGTTCTGGACGGTCGAACAAGCTACTTCACCTCCTCTACTGCGACAGAGGCGTTTCTATGTGTCTTCGGACACCGTATTTAAATCCCTTCGGTCCTCCTAGGTTTCGACCTCGACGAGGACTGGAATGAGTCGGAGCGGTATCGACTCTCTCCTGTCAGGTGTCGATTAGCCCCACCCAGACGACGTTCACAGTGGAAGGACGGCGTTCCCTCACCTGCTGCCGGAAGTGGGGGGGTGCCTGGCCAGCCATTGGGCAAACTTGGCAGCGCCACGGCGCCGAGACCTGGATTGTAGATGTCCTTCGGGAGGGAGATCTATTAACCTTCGAATCGCGGTCACCCCTCACCTCCAACCCGGTCCAACAGCAGGCGTACGTTCCAGGGGCATCGAAGGACGTAGCATTGTGACAGGAGATCAAGACCATGCTGAGCGGATCAGTCACCGGGCTTTTACAGCCGACTCTTCCTGGTGGAAAAGTCTACGAGAGGCTGGCGCCCGGTGATAGATCTCTCTCCCCTGAACCGGTTTTGGTTCGCCAGACCCGGTTCACGATGAGACGGCACGCGCAGTGCTCGACTATCAGGGAGAACGATTACATGCTTTCAGTGGACTTGAAGGATGCGTATTTACAAATACCCATTCATCAGTCCTCCAGAAAGTACCTCCGCTTCATCCTCGACGGGACGGTGTACCAGCTCAGGCCACGTTGCTTCGGTCTCTCTCACGCCCCTTTTTTTTTTTTTTTCACAGTTTTTCACGCGAGTGTTCACTGGTGTCTGCTTGGGCCCATTCGCACGGGATACGTCTGATGGGGTATCTCGACGATTGGTTAGTCCTGGCGAGCTACCGCTCGCAGTTGCTACAGGACAGGGATCGACTGCTCGAG
Source organism: Macrobrachium nipponense (assembly GCF_015104395.2). Taxonomy (NCBI): domain Eukaryota; kingdom Metazoa; phylum Arthropoda; class Malacostraca; order Decapoda; family Palaemonidae; genus Macrobrachium; species Macrobrachium nipponense. Next base: position 4,531,895 of record NC_061102.1, on the reverse strand, counting down.
TTCTGTCGCGATCTGGAGATCGTTCTGAACTTCGAAAAGTCCGATCTCGAGCACAAGCAGAGGATGAAGTACCTGGGTATGCGGATCGACACGGTAGCAGGGCGAGTCTTCCCCGCAGACTCGCGGATCAGCAGATTCAGGGAGGCAGCCACCAGTTCCTGTCTCGGCAGGAACAGGTAGCTCAGCGATGGCAAGTCGTGATCGGACACCTGTCGTCACTCGGGAAGCCAGTCCCTAACGGGCGTCTTCACCTGCGGTCTCTTCAGGGAGACTGAAGGAGAGTTGGTCACAGGCGACGGATCCCCCAAGCTTTCCATTGTCACGGACACAGGAGGTGAGGCAGGACCTAGCCGGGTGACTGGACGACAGGAACCCCTTAAGAGGAGTGCCTCTGCGCACTCTCCCCCCGGGACATGCAGCTGCTCTCAGACGCATCGACCGAGGGATGGGCGCACACCTGGAAGAGTTGCGGACTTCAGGAGTGTGGTACGAGAACGACAAGCACCTTCACATCAATGTACTGAAACTCAAGGCAGCGTTCCTCGCTCTCCAAGAGTTCCAGGACGCTTGATGGGACACTCAGTGGTGTTGATGTACGTCACACCACGGTGGTGGCTTACGTCAAAACAAACAGGGGGGGCTAGCCCTGTGGTCTCTCCCGTTGTATCAGTTGACTCGGCAGGTGCACGAGTGGGCCGAGGCGCACTCAATAGAGCTGTCGGCACGCTACATTCCAGGGAAGGAATGTAGTAGCAGACACGCTCAGCCGTCGGGAGCAGGTGATAGCCGGGACCGAATGGTCTCTACACCAGGACGTGGCGGAAAGGCTCTTCGACCTGTGGCGGCGACCAGTCGAGGATCTGTTCGCCATCCGGCACAACAGGAAGCTCCAGGTGTTCTTCTCGGCCGTGCCGGATCCATGGGCAGCTGCAGAGGACGCTCTTCAACACCCGTGGGACAACCTCTTCGCCTATGCCTTTCCCCCGTTCAGCCTGATTCGCAAGGTGATCAGTCGAGCACTGGTCATCCCGAATCTCAGGATGATCCTGATGGCTCCCAAATGGCCACAGGCCATTTGGTATCCGGACCTGCTGGCTCTTCTCGCAAGAGAAACCGAGAGAAATTCCCCATTGGCACAACCTTCTCGCCCAGCCACACGTCGAGAGGTACCACCGAGCAGTCCAGTCCCTACGTCTTCACGGCTGGCTGTTATCCACCATCTCTTGCGAACGAGAAGCTTTTTTCGTAGCGCAGCAACAGAGATGGCTGGAAACGTCCGTCAGTCCTCTGCAGCTGTGTACCAGGGGAAGTCGGCCGTCTTCTGTGGTTTGGTGTCGTAGACGGGGCCTATCTCCTCTCAGAGCCACTCTTCAGCAGGTAGCGGTTTTCCTCGTTTTTTCTTCGCCGAGGAAGCTCCTCTAAGTTCCCACAGTCAAAGGATACAGAGCCGCCTTGACGCTCGTCCTGAAACTGACGGGATTGGACATCTCGAACTCGTTCGAGATCTCCTTGCTTAAGAGCAGCCTCCAAAGGTCTTGCCAACCCAGGGAACTCACAAGACCCTCTTCTTGCTGGACCTGGCATCGGCGAAGAGAGTACGGGGAACTTCATGCAGATAATGATGTGGATGAGATGCTGCTTTGTCCTGGGAGGACGCTACGGCGCTATTGAAGAGAACTCGACACCTCGGGCCGGAGTGTCGACGCCTCTTCGTTTAGCAACGGGGTCACCAAGAAAGAAGTATCAAGAACACTCTTTCGTCCTGGCTGCGTGAGGTCTTCAGGAGGGCGTATGAGGCTGATGGTAGTGACGACATCCTACGTCCCGTCCGAGAGCTCACGAAGTCAGAAGTATTGGCCCCCTCGTTGGCGTTTCGTAAGAACTTCTCCGTGGCGCAGGTATGGAAGGCAGGGGTCTGGTACAACCAGACCACCGGCACCTTCCTTATACCTCTTGGATATTGCCCATAGGTCCTTGGATCGGTTTCCTTAGGACCCGTGGTGGCTGCTCAACACGTCGTTCTAGCTAACCCAGACCCTAGCAGGCTGAACAGCATCGAGTCCTGGTGTGACTGTATGAATAGATAGTGAATGAGGAAAAAAAAAGTGACTGGCTTCTCTCTCTATCTTTTTCTACCCCTCTACCTTGTGGGATAGAGGGATACGGTCATTACCCTGCTGGATAAGGACGAGATGCCGGTGAGCTATATGACAGAGCCCCATCCTATCCCTTTCACTAGGGATAGGAGCAGAATATCCACCACTTCCTTCTACAAGGGGGGAAGTGGATGCCTACAAGAGTCAAAACCATGACTTTATCTTTGCTCCTGTACAGGAACAAGTTCTTACATTGCTGGTACGAAGAGATACGCTTGCCTCTCTCTTAGTACTCGGTCCAGAGGTCTGACCATTGATTCTGCGGTGCACACCCCGATCAATCGGACAGAGGCTTGGATCCCTCCCTCGCTCTTACGACCAGGGAGGCTTCCAAGGTTGGGCGAACACCAGTCTGTTCACAAAAGACTCAGATTCCACCCACCAAGAAGTGAGTCTTCCTATTGTAAAAGGACCGAAGGTTTGTATGCCATGTCGGAACAAATGACAATTTGTCCAAAATTGCATTTTTCCTAACTATACAAACCTGAGGTCCTTTTACACATAGCCCCACCTCATGCCACCCCTCACTCTGCAGTTTTTGCTTGGGCCAAAAGCAAAAGTGATTTGTTTACCTCCCAGTCGCGCGCGCGCGCCTGTCGGACAAGCAGTTAACTACCGAACCCCTTGTTCGAAAGCTTACGACCTATCCAGCTGCCGCTAGTACCTTCCTATTGTAAAAGGACCTCAGGTTTGTATAGTTAGGAAAAATGCAATTTTGGACAAATTGTCATATTAGCTATGTCCTTTCATATACTGCACTGACCATATGGTGAAGTCATTAACCTGGATCCACAAATCTGGATTACTCTACTAGATTAGGCTTAGTTTATTCTGGTATCTGGCCTCGGGGGAAATTTAGTATTAAGGCGCTGTCACGCTAGCGAAATTTCCGTCTACTTTTTCTTAGTTTCTCGTTGACGTTCCAAAGAAGTTGGCGTCATTCCGTACTCTGGTTGTCACACACGTTTTCTCCATACCGTGGTTGTCGTCTTCAAAACTTAAACAAACCATCTGAGCTGTGACTTCCCGGAATGATAAAATAACTATGCTTTATAACAAAGCAACTAGTGGGTCGTGCTTGCATGTGTTTAATGATGCTGCATAGAATTAAAAAAAAAGTCTTTGGGTTTGGTCCTGGTTAAAAAGATGTGAAAAGTTTTATTAAAAAAAAAAATAAGCTAGGGCTAGCCTAGATAGGCTATTCGTAACCTTGTTTACACAACCACAATCAGACTGTATTATAAATTAAGCTAGAGAAACACTGCACAAATTTTAAAGATTTTTGTTTATATTATTTGCTAATGAAAAAAAAAAAGCAGACCTAGGCTATATAACAATCTGATATTCACGATATAGCGTGCATATCTGTATGAAGATCAGCAAGTTTAAGAAAGTTTTCCCTGAGTCGCATGATGATTTCTTGGTAATTTTTCTCAATTAAGACCCTTTTTCATAAAACTATCATGCTTATGGTCCCATAAGCATCGTCTCTCCCCAATATCTTTGACCAAAAACTGTTCCTGGCGATCTTGTCCACTCTACCAAGAACACCATCTTGCATCTGATGACTTGAAATGCGCGCTTTCCGAGATATAAACAAACAATAAAGTCGACGGTAGCGATGGGCTGAATTCGATCGGTACCGTTTTCAAAATTCGTGTCAACGACACCAAAAAGTCGATGTCAAAACGTGAAAAGTCAACGGAAATTTTGCTAGTGTGACAGCGCCTTTAGTCCTGCGTTGCTTTTATGAGAGGAAATCAGAGATTAAGAGTGACAGACAGCCACTGTGGTTGAGAATCAATGGGAAATGCAGGAACTTAGGAAATTAGTTAACAGAAGAATTTAGTTACTCGTTCATCACAACAATTCTACAATTCAATATTCAAGTAATCAGAGAGATAGAATTATGAAAAAAAAATATATAAAAAATCTAACAAAAGTAATAAAAGATTAAGATTCTCAGTTCCATTTCAACCATGAATGAGACTGAAGATTTTGTAGAACCAGTCAAAAAGTACTTGAAAAAGGACTGGTTCTTAACACATTTTTTTATGGAAATTCATATATCGGCAGTAAAATTATTATTTTGTTCATGAAACTTACCTGTCAGATATATATATAGCTGTATTTTCTGAAGTCCGACAGAATTTTAAAAACTTCCGACACACGCAGTGGTCGGCCAGGTGGTTAGTACCCATTCCCGCCGCTGGGAGGCGGGTATCAGGAACCATTCCCATTTTCTATTCATAATTTTTCTGTCGCTGGTGCTGAAAACACCTGTTTTCAGTACCTCCGTCTTAGGATTTTGGAAACTTCATTGCCGCTAAGTATCCTAATTGTCTTTTGATTTATTTACTTGGATTTGTGGGATTTGTGGCTAGGCATACGCTATCTTAAATTGATTTGAATTTGATTCATTTTTGCATAAAATATCTGAATCTAGGTTAGGCTAGTTTCAGACGGGGTTGTCTGCAAAGATAGGGTGTGGCTACCGAAAGCTTCGTAGATCCGCACTTGGTATGTACGAGGGGTATGGGTCTTGCTTCTTTGTTTGGAGATTTTGTCATGTAAGGAGTGTGAGACTTTGTCTATTCCGTAAGGAAGACGTATGATTCGTATGTACGCAATTAATCAGTAAACATGTCTAATTCCGTAAGGAAGACGTATGATTCGTATGTACGCAATTAATCAGTAACCGTCCTAATTCCTTAAGGAAGACTTAATTCGTATGTAAGCAATTATCTTAACAAAAGTCAGGGTAGTGAACCTGCTAACCTTCCTGTAGACTTTATTTTGCTTAACCCTGTAGTATGGCCTACGGGCTATGAATATGTCTACGAGAGGTGCTCGCTCTCCTTCATTGCTGTGAAGTGCTACTTCTGTAATTGTTACTCCTAACCCTGCAGTGTTGCCTTCGGGCCCTAAGCAGTGTCTGTAGAGGAATTACCCTTTCTCTGATACTCTTTCGATTCGTATCTTAGAATCGAAAGTGCTTGCTTTAGAGAGTAAAAGTGAAGTGCAGAGTGCAGTGATACCCCTTGTGTAGTGGAGGGTGCGTCAGATCGGCCTCGTTCGCCTCTAGGCCGGGACCTCTGCTTGACTCCCAGGACCCGGGGAGGGAGCATGTCGAAAGCTAAGGAGGGTTACAAGGAACCCCCCACATGATCTGGCGTGCCTTCGGCAGTTTCTGATGAAAATCCAGACTGCCAAAGTGCGTGCGCGTGCACGAATCCTGAAAGATTGCTTCTCGTCCTCCGAAGCGTCCTCCCCATGCAGGGGTTGGAGCTTTCGGAAGGACTCGCGCCCTCTAAATAGAAGCTTTATAGGAAGGAGGACGCTTCACGCCTCCTCTCTCTCTCTCTCTCTCTATCTCGTTATGCGTTTCAGTGAGAAGTAAGAAGGCGAACGTCGCCTGAACTCGTGTCCGTCTTTCCACGAGAATACGTAAAAGATCATAGTAGCAGGAAGCTTTTGAGAGCGGACGCTCGGATGGACTCCATGCGCGCGCGGGTGCACGCCAAGTGCGCGCCAGTGACGCCGAGCGTGCTCCAGTGGACGCCGAGCGCACTCCAGATGGACGCCGAGCGTGGCACCAGCGCCACGCCAGGTGTGTCGCCTGGCTGAACGTTTCTGTTGAACTCTTCAAGCTCTTGTTTCAGATATGGGCCTAAAGAATGTTTACCTCTACCTCCGGTGATACCTTCTACCTCACCTGCAAAGAATGAAGTAGGCAGTGCTTCGGAGGAAGTTTAAAGTGAACAGACAACTTCTTCTTCGAAACCCAGCAAGACATCGGGTTTCGTGAATTCAAGAGGTCTCTGTCAATTAATATTGCTTTTCGCATAGGTGGATGGAGTTAAGGAAAGCTCAAGGAAGATCTCGTTTGCTCTACCGCAACCTTTGCCATTCGGCCAATAAATTTAAGTTGCCACTACCGCAGTCAAGACTTTGCGATAAGGCAGTTACGGGTTATGTGAGGCTCGATGTCCTGCACGTCAGGACTCTCGGCAACGTTCAGTGGATTCTCGCAAAGGCACTCATCAAAAGGACGCTCTTCAGGAAAAAAAGCGCAAGACAGGACTTCCTTTGCCATACTGCCAATAAATTTTAAGCTTAGCAGGCATTAGTTTGTGATACGGGAGAGGAAGCTGGTTGGAGAGTTTCTTCCTCTTCCCAGGATAATTTTGCAGCTTTTTAGCCTCTCGAAAGGGTTTTTCAGATGATAGATTTTGTTAGTTTCTAGTCGGGACTACGCTGCCGAATTGAACATCGTCGTTCTACCTGCCGTAAGCCCAGTCTCTTAACAGGATTCTTGCCCCTTCCCTCGTTTGAGACGGGAATCGGAAAAATTAAATGCTTGACTCCCTGGATTACGTTTTGTCAATTCAGTGACTTTCCCCATTGACAATATACTTTCGTGTTTTGTCAAGTAAGTGGGTATCCCCTCATTGACAAAATATCTCTTTGTCCCGTAAATGGGTTAGTTTCTCATTGACAAACATCTCATTAACTTGATATTGCGTAAGCGAATAAGCTCTTATTGACAAGATTCGGAAGAGCTCTCATTCGTCATTCGCAGACTCGTACAAGAAATAGACTTGTAGACTGTCAATGAACGCTTATGTCCAGTAACATAAGAAGCTTGAGCTGACTGCTTCGATTCTCTTAAGTTTTGTTCATGAAACTTGCCTGTCAGATATGTATGTAGCTGTATTTCCGAATTCAGCTATATATATGTCTGCCAGGTAAGTATGAACAAACTTTATTGTGATATAATTTCATATTTGCCTTGCGTTATTTTACTTCTGGTTGGTTCAAGTCATATACCGCTTGCTGTAAGTTACCTCTTCGGATGGCAACCGAGAGGTCTATTGTCTATTTTAAGGACATTTAATCGTTACTCCCTGCAGCCTTCCAGGAGTTTCCGATTTATCTTTTACCGTTGTATGGTAGTGTTCTGACGACACAACGCATCTATATATTTAGCGTTTTTTCTGTTTCGCTTAAATATACCAGCTTGAGAGTCTTTTTTCGCTCAAAAAAAAAAAAAAAAAATAAAAAATAATAAAAAATAACGGACCTATTTTCTTCGTAGAATAGGGTAGAGCCGGCAACCCAGACATAAAGTTAAGAGACGACATTCGTAAGCTGCTGGCTGCTGCTGTCACTGTGTCTGTCTTCCAGTCCAACCGAGCCAGTAACAGATCGGGCGCTGTCATGCGCCATAGGTTACGTCCAAGGCCTATGTATAGCCTTGGTTACGTCTCTCTCTCCTGAGGGATTGACTGACTAACCGTATCTCTGCTGGCGTTACGTCTCTCCTGCGGGATTGACTGACTAACTGTAACTCTGCCCTACAATCACGGACTTTAGCCTAAGATTGAGGGATTTCTTACGTGAATGAATAAACGTTGCATTCGTTTTGCCTTACTATGTTCAACAGAGTTATCTCTTAATCCTTTCGGTGCTCGTTACCGCACGGTATAGAAACTACGAGTCTACCGCAACATTGCACTTTTATATGCTCTCCTGCTTAGGCAAAGCGCAGCCTTATTAGGGAAGTAAGCATACTCGGGGAGGGAATGGATGAGCTTGCTGGGGACCATTTCCTTCCTGAAGAAGTTTGTTTCCCCCCGAATAGACTGCAATTCAGACCACAGTTTTTTTCCTACCGGGAAAAACTGAAATATTATTCAAGATCTAGGAATGATTCTGAACATCTCTCAGTGCGTTTATCACCTGAGGTGATAGAAGAAGGTGCCGGACATCTGGATAGGGTTTCAGATGTCCTGGATCTAATCTGAAAGAAGTAAAAGCGATTCGGTAGTCCCTCCAGTCCTCGTAACGAGTTTGGGAACCAGTGGTCCAGATCAACTCTGATATTCCACAGCTCTCTCATATCTTAAGAAGTATCTTCTCTCGGTCCCTGTTCGAGTTTACGAGAAAGCCTATTATAACAACAGGCGTAGAATGTAACGATCCTCTAGAGGTTCGTTACCGGATTGCGAAAGTCCGTACGAATCGTCTCGATCGACGGCAGCAACTATTGACTTCCGAGTGGAATCTTTCTTTAGAGGTAAGTTGAGAGTTGTGGAGACTTTAGGGACGCCCTTTCATTCTTCTCTTCGATATGTTGAGGACGAAGAGCGGCTTCTTTCTCTGCTCCCTTATTCTCGCCAGGTCCGGGATCTGGTACCATAAACGCCATCCTATGATATTGAACGGGGATGGATATTTTTAGTCTCTTTTTCCCCTTTTTTCAATCGCTTAGGGAAAATGTAATAAAAGAGGATTTATGACGTCACAGGGAGCGACAATGACGCTGATCGCCCCATGTTGGCCTTCAGGATCCTGGATTCACAGAGGTCACATACTTCCTAGTTCACTTTCCAAGGACCTTTTCCGAGAGAGTCGGTCTACTCTAACTCGAAAGGTACCTATAACCTCTCCGCTCTGAGTCTTGACTACGTTCAGGCTATCGAGATGTTGACAGGAATATAGATTACCGTCTTCCATTTCCGTCTGAAGAATGGGGATAAGCTGGCAGTCACAACTATTAAAGAATACGCAAATATGTTGTTGACGGCCTTTGGGCTCAGAGATTTGCGTCTGTCAAACAAAGCCCTTCACGATCTTTGAGTTCTGTGGAATCTCGAACCTCGCTCCACATCTACTTTTTGTCTCACCTTGTTTTCTCGGAGTCAGACACTCGTGCGAGATCAGGCGACATATAGTAGCCCTGAGTTTCTTGTTGACGAAGTCGGTTGCGTTTGTTATACACCCCCGAATGATCGTGTAACATGAGACCAGGTTGGACTGTCAGGCATTCTTCCTTCGGGACTGAATCGCCTTTTTGCTCCTCACTCCTTTCTCCTGGCACCAGAAGCTCGAGTCAGGAGTTGATTCGCTGACGACGTTGGGTTGCGTGATACACCCCCAAGGTTTGCTTAGATTGAATCGCCCAGGCAGTCCAGACACTCATCCTTCAGCGAAGAATAGTGCCTTATGGTCTTCAGGGTACAGCCTTGCTGTCCTTGATTCGTCTGACTGGTCAACTGGTCGGTCACCTGACTTTAGTACAGACGGACTGACTGTGCATGTCCAGATCGAAGCTTTCAATATGGAACTTAGACAGTATCTGAAGTTCTTGATGTCAAAGCATTCGAACCTCTCCTACCTGTTAACTTCTTGCATGTGATCAGGAAGGCCTTCTTCTAATCACCCTAGATACGACAAAGAGGGTTTGTGAGATTTTAAGCCATCGTCACAGTTTTGGCTTTAGAGAAGACAAGGCGGTGTGCTCTCTAACCCCCCTTCCGTTGTGGCCTAAGAATGGTAACCCGTTTTGTCCTTGGGCCAGGAGCTTGGGAAGCAAGGATGGCACAAGTTAGTGGGCAGGAGCCAGAGAGAGTCCTGTGCCCTGTCGGGTCTCTCAAGTTTTATCTACATAAAACTCGAGAAAGTCGAAGTCAATCGGGCAATCTGCAGTGTTCCGAAAAAGACCAGACTTGCCCATATCGAAGAACAGCCTGGCTTTAGTGTTAAGGAGTTCTTTCAAAAATGCTCCTTCATTGTGTTTGCACAAAGATTTGAAACCTCTTTTATCTGAATGCTCACGAGGTGAGGGCGCGGCCTCGGAAGCTATTTTCAAACAGAGCATGGCACTCGGCAACATCCTAAGTACCATGTTTTAGCGAAGCAACTCTGTGTTCACTTCACACTCCCTGCGAGATGTGAAGATGGCATATGAGATCTGCTGCTCGCTAGGGCCATACGTGTCGCAGACACTCCTCCGGGGGCAAGAAGTACCACTCATCCTATCCTGTAGAAAATGGTTAGGAAGAGCTCTTAATTTAGTTGTTGAGTCGCCGACAACGGCGACTTCTTAACTCTTAAGCCTTAGTTAACACACCTTAACTTTGGCTAGGTTGGTCAGGTGGTGATATATATATTTATATATATATATATTTATTTTACTTCTTAGCCCTCATGGTATGGGTCAATATGGTCTTAGTCACGTCGTGGTCTCGCCCACCCCTGTTGACAGATCCTCTGGAGTGCACCAGCTATATAGGTCTCTACCTCGCTGGCAACTCTAGTAGCACAAGCAGACTTACGTGGCAGTAACCATGAAGCCAGCTATGCTAACAGGTGGAACCAAGATGTAAATCATCTGCATGCATTTGTTTCCCAAAATCCTTCTATTCTGTCCTTCCCACCTCCAAAGGTGGGATTCAGCTATATATATATCTGACAGGTAAGTTTCATGAACAAAATGATATTGTTATGATACAATAAAGTTTGTTCATACTTACCTGGCAGATATATATAATCAAGTACCCACCCACCTCCCCTCAGGGGACAGTGGAAATAAAATTATGAATAGAAAATGGGAATGGTTCCTGATACCCGCCTCCCAGTCGGCGGGAATGGGTTACTAACCACCTTGGTCCGACCACTCTTCGTGTCGGAAGTTTTTAAAATTCTGTCGGACTTCAGAAAATACAGCTATATATATATCTGCCAGGTAAGTATGAACAAACTTTATTGTATCATAACAATATCATTTTTTTAAATATTTTTCTGATACTGAGATTAAGGATGAAATAATTAAATATATATGTTTTCATTTAGCAGTGAATTTTGCAAAGCATAAAACAAACACAAACTTGTGAGAAAGGTGTTTGTGAAAGGAAAATGTGTCCAGTAGCCTTAAGAAGAAAAAAAAACTGACGGTTGTCATTTTTGGCCAAGCAACTAATAAGAAGATTAGCAGGATTGAAATTCATAAAGAAAAGAGGCCAGTAATGACTGATTCAAACCCCCTATGAAATGAAAAGGAAAGATTAAACCTTCCAGTTTAAAATGTCAAATATCGAAGACTTGACTCAGACATTGAAACACATAATCGGTGTCTGCAAAATTTATGAAAATAATAAAATATTTTTAACATTAGAATATAATTTTCCTATTCCTTGGGGGTGCACCTGAGCACCTCGCAGGTCGCCAGGGCGCACAGGTTGGGAAACGCAGGCTTATTGTGTGATCTGAACCACGTTATATCGAGAAAATAATTTCTAGTCCTTAGGAATACATTCCTCCCGTACCGTATTGGCAGCAGTTGCGAGCTTACTTGGGCTACCAAGTTGATAGATGGGTACGCAACCCACTTGTCCTATGAGGAACTTTATGTGGAATGGAAAGTGCTCTTGTATATATAGAGGACAACTTGCTGTCTTATTAACTGTAGAATACTATTGCTAATTTCAAAATTGAATACATTTATGTGTGACACATGTGTGCATGTGTGTGTGTGTGTGTTATTGTTCAATGAAATCTGCATAAATGTAGTATCAGGAGACATTTCATTGCTGATGTCGTACCAATGGTTGGATGTAAATAATTTACTAACAGTAGTAATGGGGGAAACTACTGTGTAAGAATGTGAAAGATTTGCCTGCGTTTGGTTTCCACCTGGAGATTGCAGCTTCCAAAAGAAATATTCTAACGAGACCACATCCTCCTAACCTTAAGCTTATCAATCAATCCCAAAGCTCTGTACCCTGATTTGGTGTTGGGCTTTGCTCCCCTTGTAACCTTTCCCCCCTGACATGCAGTATTATATTATCAGTTAGTATGATTTTAATGGATTTTCTTAAGTGTCTGCTGCCTGAGATTTGTTCAGCATTTATGGGAAATCTTGAATAAAAAGCATTTAACAAAGAGAAATGATGTAGAAAATCAATTTGAACAAGAATTCAAGAGAGAAAACTGCATTTCAGTGAATGTTCAATAATTAGGGTAGTGCCTCAGTGGCCTGATCGGTTTGGTCTTGGCCTGCCACATTGGTGGCCGAGAGGTCAATTCTCGGACATAACATTGAGGAGTCAGATATGTATATTTGTGGTGATAGAAATTCACTCTTGATGTGGTTTGGAAGTCACGTAAAGCCGTTGGTCCCATTGCTTAAAAACCACTGGTTCCATGCAACGTAAAAACACCATACAAACCCAAACAAAAACAATAATTAATGGTGATCCTACAGTTGGAAACTGAGGTTGTGTGGGAAAGGGATACAGAAAAAAGTGAAATACGGGGCAGCATAACTAAATGTTCCCTTACAAGGCCTAACTATTGCTATTATAATACTTGTAAATAAGAACAGAGAGAGGAAGAAGCAAGAATAGTAGAATATAACCATATAGGAAGCACTAGATCAGACTCATTAAACAAGAAGGGATACAGAAGTGGGAAGAGACAATCACTGAACTTTGGACAGTTGTGCTGATTTCCATAGATGAGAATTTAAATATGTAGAAAGTACATTAGAAAGATGTTTGTGGAGTGGACTTTTTTTCATGCCAGACCTCGTCAAAAAGAAATCTGGAGGAAAAATGTTCTCAACATTGATGGTTCTTTAGGCAGTGGTTCCCTCTTGTGAGCAGCAGTGAATGAAAGGGCTTGAAGTGACTGTCCTTATTTCAGAAGCCATATCAAAATATCCCTGTGCCATAAAGAAAAATATCTCTGGGACAGCACTTTTGTCAAGATGATAAACAATGGAAGTGAATGTATGATAGTAGTAGGTGGGTCCAGCATGTGGGTTCCTTTATTAAAGAGAATTTTTGATAGGTGGCTTAGGCACTCGTACATTCATGAAATGTCAGTCACAACATATGCAGTGAAACCCATAGTTCATTGCAGAATAACCTGAATCTTATTAACATGAAATCTTAGCTGCTTAGGATACAGAGGCGTAGAGAGAGAACACCTCTTCCGGTATAGTTCATTGGTGAATGATAAGCCTTTTCCCCACACCTGTAACAGATGAAACACAACAGCTGTAATATGACGAGATTTACAAACATGCCCTGCACCTGTGAAATGCTACATACTACATATACTCATGGGATGGTGAGAATTGTTTTGTTATAGAGAAAGAATAAAGATATAAGTACACTGTTTACTTGGGTAGAAATGTTGTTTAGGTGTTCTTTTAGTGACTTCGGTCTCCATGAATTTCATACCTGAGGAAAGATAAAACAGTAGTTAATGTTGTTATGAAGTTCTTACCTAAAGAAAGATAAAGCAGTAGTTAATGTTGTCATTTTCCTGTTCAAAGAGTAAATTGAGGACATGCTGTGTTTAGACAAATTATTTGTGCAAGTTCCCTTTATATTGATTTTGTGGGAAATATTTAAGTCAGAAGCAAAGAAAATATTTTTTTCTGTGGTATTCATAAAGGTGCTGATAAGCCAAAAGCACTCACAAAAGAATAGTCACAACTTTCAAAGATTCTGTACAGCTTAATGCTACTGCTTACTGAAAGTGGAATTCTGTTGTCAATCCTTGGAATCCATCAGTTTTAACTTATGATAGGAAAATTGTTTAGTAACATTATCAGTTGATGTTTAGAGTTCATTCCCACTCAACCGTCAGTCATTTTTTTGTTGCATTATCAGTTAATGTTGATGAATATATTCCCACAGAACCAGTAGTCATATTTTGCTACCATGTCTTTGTAACTCCTACATGTTGAAGGGATTCCACCCAAAATTTTTGTACAAAGGTAGACCATCTTGCACAGGTGTACATGAAGGGAGTGTCTCAGTGTGTCTATTATGCTTACTGTATAGTTCTCTCAACCCCCACATGGTTGATAGGATTTCAGACTTGATACAAGGGTAAACCATCATGCATAGCTTTGCATGAAGGGCAAAATGTGAGACTGCCCATGCACCTCAAGCATAGATGGACATTAAAGAATATCGTCCATTTGTCTACCACACTTATTGCAACTCCTCCTAGACTGTTGAAGGGATTTTAGCTAAACGGCATATAAAACTTGACTATCGTCCATAGATGTGCATGAAGAACGGTTGTGTCTTGTTTGTTTCCCCTTTTGGCAGGGTGTCTATCAGTGTGGGCCATGCTTCACTTGTCATTGCAACTCCAACATTTGTTGATGACCCCTCATTCAAACGTGGCACAGTAGTAAACCACCATGCATAGATGCTTGTCACGCTGCGAGATAGACGAGGGTTTTAAGTAAAAAAAATAATAATAGCCTCTCTCATGCCTTCATTGATTCCTAGAACCCAGCTAGCTAGTAGGTAATACAGGTTACAGGAGTCATCCATCCCCTGTTCACATGCAAGACAGGAAAAATATTCCAGAAAGCGAGTTTAAATACAAAGGGGGAGATTTAAATTATCGTAGAAATCACTTTGGATTTGAAGGTATATTGTAGGTTTTTTTGGATATTTATATGGGCATGAGTTTGACCCTAATTAATCTCAGACCCTCCCTGAATATGTGTGTTTACTGTAGAAAGAAATGATAGCTGACAAAGATGAATGGCTTTGTGTGTGCTCCTGCGAAAAGTATTTTATGCTATTATGTATGTTGTAACAAAAATAGTTACATGTATGCAGGCTAAACAGTGGTTACTGGTGTACTTTCAAGGGATGGGTACTGAATGAAAAATTTTCCCAATATTTAGCTTTGATATTTGTCTTATTAAGTGTACCTAAGCTGGAAGCTCAAGTGAGCTTTTCTGATTTTTTTTTTTTTTTTTTATACCGTATATACTCGGATATTATGCGACTTTTGAAACCTAATTTTGAAGCTCATTTTAAAGGGGTTGCTTCATACACGCGGTATAAAATTAGCTTTCCAAAATCGGCAGATTGCGATAGTTGCTATCGTAGGAAACCAGTAGATTTTTTAAGAAGTTATGCTTTACTTGTACTTCATTATATCCAATAATATTGTATGTATTCTCATGTTACTATTGTGTTTAAAAATACAAAAGAGCGATCGTGCGCCATTTCCATTATTTTGGTTTATACAACATGTTTAACGTTCTAGACTAACCATCTATAATTTCCAAATCCGTTAAGGCACAGTACCGAAGGATTTTTTACTTTTTGTTTTACTCGGTAAAAGAAACATTTGTTACTTGGACTTTTATTTTTATTTTAGGATACACAGGTAAGTGAAAATTTATTAAAGTAAAAAATGCATAAAATTAATAAACTAAAACCCTTCCAAGTCACTCTCCGTGTCCGTATCATCAAATAAGGCTCAGAATTCTTCGTCATCAAGGCAGTCATCATATTCGTCGTCTTCCAGATCTTTGATAATTTCATCTTCATCTCCTGCATCTTTAAATGCTTTAATTATCACATTTTTATCAATTTCTGCCCACGATTCTTTAATCCACAAACACAATAGAGGCAAACCTGGAGCTTTTATCCTCCCTCCTCTCGTGAATGCTTTCTCTCCATCCAACATCCATTCATTCCACTTCTTCCTGATGTTTTCTTTAAAAGGCTTATTAACCCTTAAACACCGAAGCGGTAAAAATAAAAAACCCCCCGAATGCCAGAGCCGGTTTTGAGTGAGCGCGAAAGCGGAAAATATAATTTGTTCATGAAACTTACCTGGCAAATATATATATAGCTGTATTTTCTGAAGTCTGACAGAATTTTAAAAACTTCCGACACACGCAGTGGTCGGCCAGGTGGTTAGTACCCATTCCCGCCGCTGGGAGGCGGGTATCAGGAACCATTCCCATTTTCTATTCATAATTTTTCTGTCGCTGGTGCTGAAAACACCTGTTTTTAGTACCTCCGTCTTAGGATTTTGGAAACTTCATTGCCGCTAAGTATCCTAATTGTCTTTTGATTTATTTACTTGGATTTGTGGGATTTGTGGCTAGGCATACGCTATCTTAAATTGATTTGAATTTGATTCATTTTTGCATAAAATATCTGAATCTAGTTAGGCTAGTTTCAGACGGGGTTGTCTGCAAAGATAGGGTGTGGCTACCGAAAGCTTCGGTAGATCCGCACTTGGTATGTACGAGGGGTATGGGTCTTGCTTCTTTGTTGAGATTTGTCATGTAAGGAGTGTGAGACTTTGTCTATTCCGTAAGGAAGACGTATGATTCGTATGTACGCAATTAATCAGTAAACATGTCTAATTCCGTAAGGAAGACGTATGATTCGTATGTACGCAATTAATCAGTAACAAAAGTCAGGGTAGTGAACCTGCTAACCTTCCTGTAGACTTTATTTTGCTTAAACCCTGTAGTATGGTCCTAACGGGTCTATGAATATGTCTACGAGAGGTGCTCGCTCTCCTTCATTGCTGTGAAGTGCTACTTCTGTAATTGTTACTCCTAACCCTGCAGTGTTGCCTTCGGGCCCTAGCAGTGTCTGTAGAGGAATTGCCCTTTCTCTGATACTACTTTCGATTCGTAATCTTAGAATCGAAAGTGCTTGCTTTAGAGAGTAAAAGTGAAGTGCAGAAGTGCAGTGATACCCCTTGTGTAGTGGAGGGTGCGTCAGATCGGCCTCGTTTCGCCTCTAGGCCGGGACCTCTGCTTGACTCCCAGGACCCGGGGAGGGAGCATGTCGAAAGCCTAAGGAGGTTACAAGGAACCCCCACCGATCTGGCGTGCCTTCGGGCAGTTTTCTGATGAAAATCCCCAGGCTGCCAAAGTGCGTGCGCGTGCACGAATCCTGAAAGATTGCTTCTCGTCCTCCGAAGCGTCCTCCCATGCAGGGGTTGGAGCTTTCGGAAGGACTCGCGCCCTCTAAATAGAAGCTTTATAGAAGAGGACGCTTCACGTCCTCTCTCTCTCTCTCTCGTTATGCGTTTCAGTGAGAAGTAAGAAGGCGAACGTCGCCTGAACTCGTGTCCGTCTTTCCACCAGAGAAATACGTAAGAGAAGTCATAGTAGCAGGAAGCTTTTGAGAGCGGACGCCCGGGACGCTCGGATGGACTCCATGCGCGCGCGGGTGCACGCCAAGTGCGCGCCAGTGGACGCCAAGAAGTGCGCGCCAGTGGACGCCGAGCGCGCTCCAGTAAGACGCCGAGCGCGCGCCCAGTGGACGCTCGAGCGTGCACCAGCGCACGCCAGGTGTGTTGCCTGGCTGAACGTTTTCTGTTGAACTCTTCAAGTTCTTGTTTCAGATATGGGCCTAAAGAATGTTTACCTCTACCTCCGGTGATACCTTCTACCTCACCTGCAAAGAATGTGAAGTAGGCAGTGCTTCGGAGGAAGTTTAAAGTGAACAGACAACTTCTTCTTCGAAACCCAGCAAGACATCGGGTTTTGTGAATTCAAGAGGTCTCTGTCAATTAATATTGCTTTTCGCATAGGTGGATGGAGTTAAGGAAAGCTCAAGGGAAGATCTCGTTTGCTCTACCGCAACCTTTGCCATTCTGCCAATAAATTTAAGTTGCCACTACCGCAGTCAGACTTTGCGATAAGGCAGTTACGGGTTATGTAAGGCTCGATGTCCTGCACGTCAGGACTCTCGCAACGTTCAGTGGGATTCTTGCAAAGGCACTCATCAAAAGGACGCTCTTCAGGAAAGCACAAGACAGGACTTCCTTTTGCCATACTGCCAATAAATTTTAAGCTTTAGCAGGCATTAGTTGTGATACGGGAGAGGAAGCTGGTTGGAGAGTTTCTTCCTCTTCCCAGGATAATTTTGCAAGCTTTTTAGCCCATCTGAAAGGGTTTTTCAGATGATAGATTTTTGTTAGTTTCTAGTCGGGACTACGCTGCCGAATTGAACATCGTCGTTCTACCTGCCGTAAGCCCAGTCTCTTAACAGGATTCTTGCCCCTTCCTCGTTTGAGACGGAATCGGAAAATTAAATGCTTGACTCCCTGGATTACGTTTTGTCAATTCAGTGACTTTCCCCCATTGACAATATACTTTCGTTTTTGTCAAGTAAGTGGGTATCCCCTCATTGACAAAATATCTCTTTGTCCCGTAAATGGGTTAGTTCTCATTGACAAACATCTCATTAACTTGATATTGCGTAAGCGAATAAGCTCTTATTGAACAAGATTCGGAAGAGCTCTCATTCGTCATTCGCAGACTCGTACAAGAAATAGACTTGTAGACTACGTCAATGAACGCTTATGTCCAGTAACATAAGAAGCTTTGAGCTGACGTCCTTCGATTCTCTTAAGTTTTGTTCATGAAACTTGCCTGTCAGATATGTATGTAGCTGTATTTCCGAATTCAGCTATATATATGTCTGCCAGGTAAGTATGAACAAACTTTATTGTGATATAATTTCATATTTTGCCTTGCGTTATTTTACTTCTGGTTGGTTCAAGTCATATACGCTTGCTGTAGTTTAACCCTTCTTCGGATGGCAACGCCGAGAGGTCTTATTGTCTATTTTTAAGGACATTTAATCGTTTACTCTCCCTGCAGCCTTCGCCAGGAGTTTCCGATTTATCTTTTACCGTTGTATGGTAGTGTTCTGACGACACAAACGCATCTATATATTTAGCGTTTTCTGTTTCGCTTAAATATACCAGCTTGAGAGTCTTTCTGCTCAAAAAAATAACGGACCTATTTCTTCGTAGAATAGGGTAGCTGGCAACCCAGACATAAAGTTAAGAGACGACGTTCGTAAGCTGCTGGCTGCTGCTGTCACGCTGTGTCTGTCCTCCAGTCCAACCGAGGCTCCGAGCCAGTAACAGATCGGGCGCTGTCATGCCCGGTAGTTTACGTCTCTCTCTCCTGCGGGATTGACTGACTAACCGTATCTCTGTGCTGGCGGTTGTACGTCTCTCCTGCGGGATTGACTGACTAACTGTAACTCTGCCCTACAATCACGGACTTAGCCTAAGATTTGAGGGGATTTCTTACGTAAGAATGAATAAACGTTGCATTCGTTTTGTCCTTACTATGTTCACAGAGTTATCTCTTAATCCTTTCGGTGCTCATTACCGCACGGTATAGAACTACGAGTCTACCGCAACATTGCACTTTTATATGCTCTCTGCTTAGGCAAAGCGCAGCCTTATTAGGGAAGTAAGCATCTCGGGGAGGGAATGGATGAGCTTGCTGGGGACCATTTCCTTCCTGAAGAAGTTTGTTTCCCCGAATAGACTGCAATTCAGACCACAGTTTTTTCCTACCGGAAGGGAAACTGAAATATTATTCAAGATCTAGGAATGATTCTGAACATCTCTCAGTGCGTTTATCACCTGAGGTGATAGAAAGAAGGTGCCGGACATCTGGATAGGGTTTCAGATGTCCTGGATCTTAATCTGAAAGAAGTAAAAGCGATTCGGTAGTCCCTCCAGTCCTCGTAACGAGTTTTGGGAACCAGTGGTCCAGATCAACTCTTGATATTCCACAGCTCTCTCATATCTTAAGAAGTATTCTTCTCGGTCCCTGTTCGAGTTTACGAGAAAGCCTATTATAACAACAGGCGTAGAATGTAACGATCCTCTAGAGGTTCGTTACAGGATTGCAAAAGTCCGTAACGAAATCGTCTAGATCGACGGCAGCAACTATTGACTTCCGAGTGGAATCTTTCTTTAGAAGTAAGTTGAGAGTTGTGGAGACTTTAGGGACGCCCTTTCATTCTTCTCTTCGATATGTTGAGGACGAAGAGGCTTCTTCTTTTCTGCTCCCTTATTCCTCGATCCGGGATCGGTAACATTAAACGCCATCCTATGATATTGAACGGGGATGAGGATATTTAGTCTCTTTTCCCCTTTTTTCAATCGCTTAGGAAAATGTAATAAGAGGATTTATGACGTCACAGGGAGCGACAATGACGCTGATCGCCCCATGTTTGGCCTTCAGGATCCTGGATTCACAGAGGTCACATACTTCCTAGTTCACTTTCCAAGGACCGTTTTCCGAGAGAGTCGGTCTACTCTAACTCGAAAGGTACCTATAACCTCTCCGCTCTGAGTCTGACTACGTTCAGGCTATCGAGATGTTGCCAGGAATAAATTACCGTCTTCCATTTCCGTCTGAAGAATGGGATAAGCTGGCAGTCACAACTATTAAAGAATACGCAAATATGTTGTTTGACGGCCTTTGGGCTCAGATTTGCGTCTGTCAAACAACAAAGCCCTTCACGATCTTTGAGTTCTGTGGAATCTCGAACCTCGCTCATCATCTACTTTTTGTCTCACCTGTTTTTCTCGGAGTCAGACACTCGTGCGAGATCAGGCGACATATAGTAGCCCTGAGTTTCTTGTTGAACGAAGTCGGTTGCGTTTATACACCCCGCATGATCGTTGTAACATGAGACCAGGTTGGACTGTCAGGCATTCTTCCTTCGGGACTGAATCGCCTTTTTGCTCCTCATTCCTTTCTCCTGGCACCAGAAGCTCGAGTCAGGAGTTGATTCGCTGACGACGTTCGGGTTGCGTTGATACACCCCCAAGGTTTGCTTAGATTGAATCGCCCAGGCAGTCCAGACACTCATTCCTTTCAGCGAAGAATTAGTGCCTTATGGTCTTCAGGGTACAGCCTTGCTGTCCTTGATTCGTCCTGACTGGTCAACTGGTCGGTCACCTGACTTTAGTACAGACGGGACTGACTGTGGCATGTCCAGATCGAAGCTTTCAATATGGAACTTATTTAACGTAGGTCCTGAAGGTTCTTGATGTCAAGCATTCGAACCTCTCCTACCTGTTAACTTCTTGCATGTGATCAGGAAGGCCTTCTTCTAACCACCCCTAGATACGACAGGGGTTATGAGATTTTAAGCCATCGTCACAAGTTTTGGCTTTAGAGAACACAAGGCGGTGTGCTCTCTAACCCTTCCGTTGTGGCCTAAGAATGGTAAACCCGTTTGTCCTTGGGCCAGGAGCGTTGGAAGCAAGGATGGCACAAGTTAGTGGGCAGGAGCCAGAGAGAGTCCTGTGCCCTGTCGGGTCTCTCAAGTTTTATCTACATAAAAACTCAAGAAAGTCGAAGTCATTCGGGCAATCTGCAGTGTTCCGAAAAAGACCAGACTTGCCCATATCGAAGAACAGCCTGGCTTTAGTGTTAAGGAGTTCTTTCAAAAATGCTCCTTCATTTTGTTTGCACAAAGATTTGAAATCTTTTTATCTGAATGCTCACGAGGTGAGGGCGCGGCCTCGAAGCATTTCAACAGAGCATGGCACTCGGCAACATCCTGAGTACCATGTTTTTAGCGAAGCAACTCTGTGTTCACTTCACACTCCCTGCGAGATGTGAAGATGGCATATGAGATCTGCTGCTCGCTAGGGCCATACGTGTCTGCAGACACAATCTTGGGGGCAAGAAGTACCACTCATCCTATCCTGTAGAAAATGGTTAGGAAGAGCTCTTAATTTAGTTGTCGAGTCGCCGACAACGGCGACTTCTTAACTCTTAAGCCTTAGTTAACACACCTTAACTTTGGCTAGGTTGGTCAGTGGTGATAGATATATATTTATATATATATATTTATTTTACTTCTTAGCCCTCATGGTATGGTCAATATGGTCTAGTCACGTCGTGGTCTCGCCCCTGTTGACAGATCATCTGGAGTGCACCAGCTATATAGGTCTCTACCTCGCTGGCAACTCTAGTAGCACAAGCAGACTTACGTGGCAGTAACCACGAAGTCAGCTATGCTAACAGGTGGAACCAAGATGTAAATCATCTGCATGCATTTGTTTCCCAAAATCCTTCTATTCTGTCCCTTCCCACGTCCAAAGTGGGATTCAGCTATATATATATCTGACAGTAAGTTTCATGAACAAAATGATATTGTTATGATACAATAAAGTTTGTTCATACTTACCTGGCAGATATATATAATCAAGTACCCACCCACTCCCCTCAGGGGACAGTGGAAAAGGAAAATACAAAAATTATGAATAGAAAATGGGAATGGTTCCTGATACCCGCCTCCCAGCGGCGGGAATGGGTACTAACCACCTGGCCGACCACTGCGTGTGTCGAAGTTTTTAAAATTCTGTCGGACTTCAGAAAATACAGCTATATATATATCTGCCAGGTAAGTATGAACAAACTTTATTGTATCATAACAATATCATTTTTTTCAAAAAATCACAGCGCACTTAGTTTTGAAGATTAACCCTCTTACGCCGATTGGACGTATTAAACGTAGAGTCAAAATGTCTCCCGTATGCTGATTGGACGTATCATACGTCGGCTCAAAAAAGTTTTTTTAAAAATTTGCAGAAAAATACTTAAAAGCCTACCAGCCGAAAAATTTTGAATCGCGCGCCTTGGTGGGGATGCTGGAGTTCCACGGATCAGGCGTTCTTGTTTTGTTTACAATCGCTACGCAGGCGCGCAAGCGCGAATTTCTTTATTATCGCACTAAAAGTATCAGTGACACATCTCAAAAATTATTTCGTCACTTTGACATAATTTTTGCACCATTTTAAATTATCCTTTACATGAAGTATTATATATGAAAATGTGCGCAATTTCATGTAAAATACAACAAAAAAAATACTCATGATTGTAGCTTTTATCAGTTTTGAAATATTTTCATATAAATAACTAAGTGCAAATATTTCAACCTTCGGTCAACTTTGACACTACCGAAATGGTCGAGAAACGCAATTGTAAGCTAAAATTCTTATATTATAGTAATATGCAATCATTTGCCTTCATTTTCCAACAAATTGGACGTCTCTAGCACAATATTTCGATTTATGGTGAATTTATGAAAAAACTTTTTCCTTACATTCGTGCGATAACTCTTCCGATAAATTTTTTCGTGCGATTGTCCTAATGTTTGCACCCTTTTAAATTAGCCGTTACATAAAGTTTTATATATGGAAATGTGCACAATTTCATGCATAATACAACAAAAAACAACCCATGGTTGTAGCTTTTATCAGTTTCGAAATATTTTCATATAAATAACGTTAAGTGCAAAAATTTCAACTTTTGGTCAAATTTGACTCTACCGAAATGGTCGAAAAACGCAATTGTAAGCTAAAACTCTTATATTCTAGTAATATTCAATCATTTACCTTCATTTTGCAACGACTTGGAAGTCTCTAATACAATATTTCGATTTATGGTGAATTTATGAAAAAAAAAAAAAAAAAAAAAATTCCCTACGTCCGCGCGGTAACTCTTCCGAAAAAATCAGAATTTTTTTTGTGCGATTGTCGAAATGTTTGCACCATGTAAAATTAGCTGTTACATAAAGTTTTATATATGAAAATGTGCACAATTTTATGTAGAATACAACTAAAAAGGATTGAAGGTTGTAGCTTTTCTCTTTTTTAGAAATATTTGCATATAAATCACGATAAATAGAAAAAAAAGCCACGTTCGGTCAAATTTGACTATCGAAAAAGTTGAAAAACGCAATTGTAAGCTAAAAATCTTACAGCCTAGTAATATTCCGTCATTTTTCTTCATTTTGAAACAAATTTGTATTCTCTAGAGCAATATTGTGATTTTGAATCGCGCGCCTTGGGGGATGCTGGGAGTTCACGGATCAAGGCGTTGTTTTGTTTACAATCGCTACGCAGGCGCGCAAGCGCGAATTTCTTTCTTATCGCACTAAAAAGTATCAGCGACACATCTCAAAAATTATTTCGTCACTTTGACATAATTTTTGCACCATTTTAAATTATCCTTTACATGAAGTATTAATATGAAAATGTGCGCAATTTCATGTAAAAATACACAAAAAAATACTCATTATTGTAGCGCTTTATCAGTTTTGAAATATTTTCATATAAATAACGATAAGTGCAAATATTTCAACCTTCGGTCAACTTTGACACTACCGAAATGGTCGAGAAACGCAATTGTAAGCTAAAATTCTTATATTATAGTAATATGCAATCATTTGCCTTCATTTTCCAACAAATTGGACGTCTCTAGCACAATATTTCGATTTATGGTGAATTTATGAAAAAACTTTTTCCTTACGTTCGTGCGATAACTCTTCCGATAAATTTTTTCGTGCGATTGTCCTAATGTTTGCACCCTTTTAAATTAGCCGTTACATAAAGTTTTATATATGGAAATGTGCACAATTTCATGCATAATACAACAAAAAACAACCCATGGTTGTAGCTTTTATCAGTTTCGAAATATTTTCATATAAATAACGTTAAGTGCAAAAATTTCAACTTTCGGTCAAATTTGACTCTACCGAAATGGTTGAAAAACGCAATTGTAAGCTAAAACTCTTATATTCTAGTAATATTCAATCATTTACCTTCATTTTGCAACGACTTGGAAGTCTCTAATACAATATTGTTTCGTTTATTTGGTGAATTTATGAAAAAAAAAAAAAAAAAAATCCCTTACGTCCGCGCGGTAACTCTCCGAAAAAATCAGAATTTTTTTTGTCGATTGTCGAAATGTTTGCACCATTTAAAATTAGCTGTTACATAAAGTTTTATATATGAAAATGTGCGCAATTTTATGTAGAATACAACTAAAAAGGATTGAAGGTTGTAGCTTTTCTCTTTTTTAGAAATATTTGCATATAAATCACGATAAATAGAAAAAAAAAGCCACGTTCGGTCAAATTTGACTATCGAAAAAGTTGAAAAACGCAATTGTAAGCTAAAAATCTTACAGCCTAGTAATATTCCGTCATTTTTCTTCATTTTGAAACAAATTTGAATTCTCTAGAGCAATATTGTGATTTATGGTGAATTTTTGAAAAATATATTTACCTTCACTCCGCGCGCCGATTCGCGGCCACAAGTCTCCGAAATACGTACATCGCATTATCCTAATATTTGCTCCTTTTCATATTAGCCGTTTTATAGAGTTTCATATATCAAAATGTGCGAAAAATCATGAAAAATACAATAAAAAATAATTGAAGGTTGTAGCGTTTTCCATCTCCGAAATATGTGCATATAAAAAAAATATATATTTAAAAATTTCGACATTCGGTCAAATTTAACTCGTCCGAAATGGTCGAAATCTGCAATTCTAATCTAAAACTCTTACAGTATCGTAATATTAAATCATTTGTCTTAATTTTGAAACAAATTGGAAGTCTCTAGAACAATATTTCGAATTACGGTGAATTTTTGAAAATAACATTTTTTTATGTCTGCGCGTTATGAATTCGTACATCATTTTGTGATAATATTTTTCCGGTGTTGCTTTTATTGTTTTAGTATGTATTATATATCAAAATGATTGCAATTTAGTGTGCAATACAACGAAAAAAAGTAACTCGTTAGCTTTGACCGTTTTTTGCATAGCGTGATTTTAATACAATTATCTATGAAATTTTTTTTTCCGCTACCATATATCGCATTATTTATATATGATAATGATATTTTTCATTTCTGATGATTGCATACTAAACTTCAGGCAATGATAAAAAAATGAGCCAAAAATGAACTCTTAATCTTCAAAACTAAGCGCGCTGTGATTTTTTGAATAAATTATTTTTTCCGCTTCCGCGCCTACTCCAAACCGGCGCCGGCATACGGGAGAGGTTTTGATTTTTAGGGCTTCGGCGTAAGAGGGGTAAGAGTTAATTTTTGGCTCCTTTTTTTGTCATTGCCTGAAGTTTAGTATGCAATCATCAGAAATGAAAAACAATATCATTATCATATGTAAATAATGCGATATATGGTAGTGAAAAAAAAAATTCATACATAATTGTATTAAAATCACGCTGTGCAAAAAACGGTAAAAGCTAATGAGTTTCTTTTTTTTCGTTGTATTGTACACTAAATTGCAATCATTTTGATATATAATACATTGTAAAACAATAAAAGCAACACCGGAAAAATATTATCACAAAATTATGTACGAATTTGTAACACGCGGACGTAAAAAAGTTTTTTTCAAAAATTCACCGTAAATCTAAATATTGTTCTAGAGACTTCCAATTTGTTTCAAAATGAATAAAAATGATTGAATATTACGATACTGTAAGAGTTTTAGCTACAATTGTGTTTTTTGACCATTTCGGTAGAGTCAAAGTTGACCGAACGTGGTTTTTTTTTCTATTTATCGTGATTTATATGCAAATATTTCTAAAATGATAAAAGCTACAACCTTCAAATATTTTTCCTTTTATTTTACATGAAATTGCGCACATTTTCATATATAAAACTATGAAATGCCTAATATGAAATGGAGCAAATTTTCCGAGAATTTGATGTACGCAATTCGGAGATTTATGGCGGAGAATCTGCGCACGGAGGGAAGGAAATTTTTTTTCATAAATTCACCATAAATCGAAATATTGTGCATGAGGCTAACAATTTGTTTGAAAATGAAGGTAAATGATTGAATATTACTAAAATATAAGAGTTTTAGCTTACAATTGTGTTTTTCGACCATTT
This sequence comes from Macrobrachium nipponense, assembly GCF_015104395.2. Lineage (NCBI taxonomy): Eukaryota > Metazoa > Arthropoda > Malacostraca > Decapoda > Palaemonidae > Macrobrachium > Macrobrachium nipponense. The sequence goes on along the minus strand of NC_061102.1, from coordinate 4,505,613 downwards.
CGGCAGAGTCAAAGTTGACCGAACGTGGTTTTTTTTCTATTTATCGTGATTTATATGCAAATATTTCGAAAATGAGAAAAGCTACAACCTTCAATTATTTTTCGTTGTATTCTACATGAAATTGCGCACATTTTCATATATAAAACTTTATGTAACGGCTAATTTAAAATGGTGCAAACATTACCACAATCGCACATATGATTTTTTCGGAAGAGTTACCGCGCGGACGTAAGGAGACTGTTATTTTTTTCATAAATTCACCATAAATCGAAATATTGTGCTAGAGACTTCCAATTTATTACAAAATAAAGGTAAATGATTGAATATTACTAAAATATAAGAGTTTTAGCTTACAATTGCGTTTTTCGACCATTTCGGTAGAGTCAAAATTGACCGAAGGTTGAAAATTTGTCACTTATCATTTTTTATATGAAAATATTTCAAAATGATAAAAGCTACAACCATAGGTTGTTTTTAGTTGTATTGTGCATGAAATTGCGCACATTTCCATATATAAAACTTTATGTAACGGCTAATTTTAAAATGGTGCAAAAATTATGTCAAAGTGACGAAATAATTTTTGAGATGTGTCACTGATACTTTTTAGTGTGATAAGAAAGAAATTCGTGCTTGCGCGCCTGCTTAACGATTGTAAACAAAACAACGCCTTGATCCGTGAACTTCCAGCATCCCCCAAGGCGCGTGATTCAAAAGTTTTCGGCTGGTAGGCCTATAAGTATTTTTCCGCGAATTTTTAAAAAAACTTTTTTGAGCCGACGTATGGTACGTCCATTCGGAAATCGGGGGAGATTTTGACTCTACGTTTAATACGTCGAGAGGTTGACAAACGCTAGTCAAACCACCGGGAATAACAGATACATCTGTGTTTGTATCTCGAACACCTTTTAAAACAAGAGTTCACTTTATGTGACCTAAACATATCGCAAACTAATAAACTTTTTTTCTTTACATAAACCACCAGGCCTTGATGCCCAAACTATCTTTAGCCAAGCTTTTTTATGGGATAACATAGGCCCACATTTCGCATTTTCCATGCCTGTCCATGGCTGTGAGATGACCAGGAATAACTTGGAAGTCGGTGTCAATGTCACTCCACACTTTAGTCAGGCCAAAACTTTGCCATATCGCATTCAAACAACATTCAGTCATTGTTTCCTATCCATTAATTTGTCAGAGAGAGAGAAAGAGAGAGCGCTGCATATGATGCAGGCAGTGTGTTCATGCTTGTCAAAAAATGTGCAGTACGGGTAATTCATATCTGGAAGACAAAAAAAAGAAAATATGAATTTTTTGCTGTCAGCCGCATGGACTAAATTTACAAAGAGCAGGGAACAAATCTTGACATTCCTCGAGAGATTAGAGAGTTGAACCAAGGCCATCTAGGATGAATCTCTGTTCATACGTATTTATTCTCTCTCTCTCTCTCTCTCTCTCTCTCTCTCTCTCTCTCTCTCTCTCTCTCTCTCTCTCTCTCTCTCAACTATACTGTAAGTGAACTTCAGTCTCTGAAACCAATAGGTATTAGCACACGCGCAACAGTGTGTGTGTGTATGGGCTTACTGTTAAAAATGTACTGTACCTACAGGTAATACCTACATCTTGGAAGATAAAACAAACAAACAAATTTTGTTGTTGTTAGTCGCCAGGGATATAAAGGGTGTGACCAACAGACAGAAAGATTAACATTTTTCCAGAGATTAAAGAGCTGAATTTTGTTTTGAAGGTATGTCAACCGCGTTAGTAAATAGGTATCATCTTGTAAAGAAAATTTTTTTACCTTTTCTTTTTGTGGAAGAATCTTCAAACCATTTTGCATTCAAAGTAATGAGAAGTAATCATTCTATTCTTCATGTACTCAGTAAAATACACTAATAAAAACTAAAACTACGTACAGTATGCAAAACACACACATCATCGTTAGACGCTCCCATGTGGGTAACGTTCATTTCTGAGAAATTCACAGAGTAAGTATAACTAACACCTGATTGGCTGGTTGGTAGCCATGGAGATCTGTTATCCAATGACTGCCCTCTGCTTCTGTTCTATTTATAGACATATGCCGTGGATGGCACTAAGTTTGAATGTTACCATGATCGTGATTTTCTGACTGCTGACGGCAAAAATTACTCAATAATTTTCTTTATATAATTATTTTGTCATTTTAACTAATGTATAGTAGTATGAAAAATACCAGTGTGTCGTAGCGATGCGTCATCAATATAGTAGTATGAAAATACCACATGGTGTTGTAGCGATACATAATCACAAAGTACAAATCCTTTTCCCGGACCATCCTCAAAATTTTACGACTCTTCAACTTCAAGATCGATATGGTGAAATATATTATATAATCATACTTATTGTTAAATTTGTTCATGCAACTTACCTGACAGATATATATATATATATATAGCTGTATTTTCTGACGTCCGATAGAATTTCAAAAATCGCGGCACACGCAGTGGGCGGCCAGGTGGTAGTACCCATTCCCGCCGCTGGGAGGCGGATATCAGGAACCATTCCCATTTTCTATTCATATTTTTTTTGTCGCCGGTCGGTAAACAACTGTTTACAGACCTCCGCCTAGGATTTTTGGATTTGACTCGTACTTAAGTTTCTGGATTGACTTTTGGGTATTGATTCTGGATTGTTGGATTGGCACACGCAATAGTGGACTGTTTTTTTATTTTGGATTGGCTTTTCTGTAAACGTGATGTCTGGATCAAGTGCAGTGAGTTTCAGAGTGTGTTTGAGGAGTGATTGTAAGGTGAGGCTACCGAAATCATCGGTAGACCCCCACACAGTATGTATGGGTTGTAGGGGGCATGTTTGTTTGGTGGATGATCGGTACAGTGAATGTGATGGATTGACCGATGATGGATGGAAGGTGTATGATTCCTATCGGCGTAAATTGGAACGCGATAGGATCAGGAGGTCTTCATCCCAGGAGTGGTTCTACCAAAGGTAAGGGAACTAATATCTCTCCTGCTCTAACACCTGTAGATTTTGCATCTCTTAAACCTGTGTTGTTGCCTTCGGGCCCTGATTCTGTGTCTGGAGAAGGTAATGCCCTTTCTCTGATTTTGGAGTCTCTTCGTACTCTTGAGACTAAAGTGAAAGCCTTAGAAACTGTGTGATCGTGCTCTTTGATAAAGGCATGACCCGCTGGACGTACGCCCTCTCCGGAGGGGAGGTCTCCTATTCCTATTAGGGAAGAAGGAGAATTGAGTAGTCCTGCTGACTCGGTAGAAGAGGAACCTTCTTCTGCGTCTTCAGTTTCAGATTACAAGGTTCTTGTGCGGCTGTTGCGCTCGTCCTTCGGGGACAAGTTTCAGCCTGCAGCTCCCAAGTCTCCTCCCTTGCAGTTTTCGTCTTCCAAGTCATGTAAGACCCCAGAGTTTGTTGAAATGAAGACTTTGCTCTCCACCAAGAGGGCCTTCAAGAAACTCCAGGACTGGATGGAACGAAGGAAGGATCAGGGCAAGTCAACTTTCGCCCTTCCTCCCTCTAGACTCAGCGGTAAAGGGGGTATTTGGTAAGAGACCAAAGGAGACGTGGGTGTGAGGATCCCTTCTTCAGCACAAGGGGATTTCTCTAGCTTGGTGGATTCTCAGAGGAGGTCCCTCTTATCCACTGCCAAGGTGACTTGGACCCCTACAGAGACAGACCACCATTTGAAAGGGCTGCTACGGACTCTTGAAGTCTTCAACTTCTTAGACTGGTGCTTGGGTGTTCTAGATCTGCTATCTAGAAGCCCGGATTATCTCAGTTTGGAAGAGCTGTCCAGCGTGCTATCGTGCATGGACAAGGCCGTCAGGGATGGTTCAGAGGAGCTTGTCTCTCATTTTGGGACTGCCTTCCTGAAGAAGAGAGCTTTGCTGTGTAACTTCACAGCTAGATCCGTTACTCCCGCTCAGAAAGCGGAACTGCTCTTTTCTCCTCTTACGAGCCATCTCTTCCCCCAGACTTTGGTTAAGGACCTGGCAAGTAGCTTGCAGGAAAAAGCAACACAGGACTTTTTAGCCCAGTCCTCGAGACGTCCGGCAGTTCCTTCCACTTCATCTTTTGTGCGACCTCCGAAGAAGGTTAAACCCTTTCGTGGGGCTCCTTCCTCGAGGGAGAGAGCTTGCAAGAGGAAGAGCTTCCTTTAAACCCAAGCCATCTAAGTGAAAGTTATGTCCTTCAGACACCAGTCGGAGCCAGACTGAAGTCTTTTGTGGGAGCATGGAGAGAGAGAGATACGGACCCTTGGTCCCTCAAGATCGTGGAGCAGGGGTACAAGATCCCCTTTTTAGATCCTCCTCCTCTTTCCACGACTCCCAGAGACCTTTCTCCGTCATATCAGGGAGAAAAGAAATGAGTGTTGTTCGATCTTTTACAACAGATGATCGAGAAAAGAGCGGTGGAACAAGTCGCGGACCTGGGGTCTCCAGGTTTTTACAACAGGATTTTCCTAGTACCAAAGCAGTCGTCAGGTTGGCGTCCAGTCCTAGATGTAAGCAGGCTCAATCTTTTTGTGGAAAAGATCAAATTCAAGATGGAGACGCCTCAGTCTGTTCTGGGAGCCTTGAGACTGGGCGACTGGATGGTGTCCTTAGACCTGCAGGACGCGTACTTTCACATTCCGATCCACCCTCTTTCAAGAAAATACCTAAGATTCGTTTTAGGCAACAAAGTGTGGCAGTTCAGAGCCCTTTGTTTCGGCCTGACCACGGCTCCGATGGTTTTCACCGTCATCATGAAGAATGTGGCGAGGTGGCTACACTCTTCAGGGATAAGAGTTTCCCTTTACCTCGACGATTGGCTTATCAGAGCGTCATCGAGAGAAAAGTGTCTGAAGGACCTGCAGTTAACGTTAGCCTTAGCGAAGTCCCTGCGACATCTTGTCAACCTCAAAAAGTCGCATCTGACCCCGACACAGTCCATCGTGTATCTGGGGATTCAGATGGATTCAGTGGCTTTTCGAGCGTTTCCGTCCCAGGAACGTCAGCGGCTAGGCTTAGAGAAAATCTCAGCCTTCTTGGGGAAAGAAACTTGCTCGGCGAGGAATGGATTGAGTCTGCTGGGCACCATTTCCTTGCTGGAAAGGTTTGTTTCCTTGGGAAGACTGCGCCTCAGGCCTCTCCAGTTTTTCCTTGCGGACGAATGGAAGGCCAAGGACGATCTCAATGCGATCTTGAGGATCTCAGAGTCGACAAAGAGCCACTTATCCCTAAGTCTTCTGAGCCCCGACCTAGTTTTGTTTTCAGACGCTTCCATTGCGGGCTGGGGAGCAACACTAGGAGGGGAGGAAGTGTCGGGCTCCTGGAGAGGGGAACAGGCAGTCTGGCACATCAATGTCAAAGAACTTGCAGCGATCTTCCTGTCTCTGCAGTTCTTCGAAAAAAGATTGACGAACAAAATCGTTCAAGTCAATTCAGACAATACCACAGCCCTCGCGTATTTGAAGAATCAGGGAGGAACATACTCCCGGACTTTGTTTCACCTAGCGAAGGAGATTCTGCTGTGGGCAAAGGTGAAGAAGATTACGATCCGGATAAGATTCTTAGCAGGAGTGCAGAACGTCAGGGCGGACCTTCTCAGTCGTCAGGACCAAATCCTGCCGACGGAATGGATCTTACACAAGACGTGTGTCAAGATCTTTGGAAGTTGTGGGGACGTCCTCTGGTCGACTTATTCGCGACATCGAGGACGAAGAGGCTTCCTCTGTATTGCTCCCCGGTCCTAGATCCAGAAGCAATTGCTGTGGACGCATTGCTATGGAGTTGGACGGGCCTAGACCTGTATGCCTTCCCACCATTCAAGATCATGGGGGAAGTCATGAGGAAGTTTGCGGCTTCAGAAGGGACGAGGTTGACCCTGATCGCCCCGATGTGGACAGCAAGAGAGTGGTTCACAGAGGTCATGTCTTTCCTTGTAGACTTCCCAAGGACGTTGCCCTGGAGGAAAGATCTACTCAAACAGCCTCACTTCGAAAGGTATCACCAAAACCTCTCTGCTCTGGGTCTGACTGCGTTCAGACTATCGAAAAGCTGGCCAGAGCGAGAGGTTTTTCGAAAGCAGCTGCGAGAGCAATCGAAGTGGGCTTCCTTCAGGGCATGGTGTAAAAAGGAGGGAGTTTCCTCTTCCACGACCTCTGTGAACCAGATAGCCGATTTTCTGCTTTTTCTTAGGAATGTGCAGAAATTAGCAGTCCCGACCATTATGGGATACAAGAGCATGTTGTCGGCGGTTTTTAGGCACAGAGGCCTGGACCTTTCTGACAACAAGGATCTTCATGATCTCTTGAAATCTTTTGAGACCTCGAAGATTCCTCAAGCGAGACCGCCTTCATGGATTCTTGACGTAGTTCTTAGGTTTTTAATGTCAAGTTCCTTTGAACCTCTTCAATCAGCGTCTCTTCGGAACTTGACAAGGAAGGCTCTTTTCCTAACTTCTCTGGCGACGGCGAAGAGAGTTAGTGAAATCCAAGCTTTTAGTCATCTAGTGGGCTTCAAAGGAGACAACGCTGTCTGCTCTTTGAGTCCAACTCCAACTTTCTTGGCAAAGGAATGAAAACCCGTCTAACCCTTGGCCGAAAAGTTTCGAAATCAAGGGTATGTTAAGTCTGGTGGGCCAAGAACCAGAGAGAGTCCTGTGCCCTGTCAGGGCTCTCAAGTTCTATGTTCATAGAACGAAAGAGGTAAGAGGTCCCTCAGGTAATCTCTGGTGCTCTTTGAAGAGACGGAATTACCTTTATCTAAGAATGCTGTGGCTTTTCTTCCTGGGAGGGGACGTCATAAAGAGGCTCATTCATCTTGCCAGAAGACTTGATTTGAGCCTCTTTCGAGTGAAAGCTCACGAAGTCAGAGCTGTCGCTACCTCTCTTGCCTTCCAAAAGAACATGTCAATCAAGGACATTCTTGATGGCACCTTTTGGAGGAGCAATTCTGTTTTTGCCTCACGTTACCTAAGGGATGTGAGAACGATTTATGACGACTGCAACTCTCTTGGGCCATACGTTTCTGCAGACACAGTCTTGGTGGCTGGAGGTAGCTCTTTCCTATCCTTAGTTTAGGTTTTAGGTTAGCTTTTTAATTGTTGTGTTTTTTTGGTTTTTGGTGAGTTGTGTGAATGATCTCCCATCTCTTAGTTTAGTGTTCAGGGGGTCTTTGTCTAGGTGGTCAAGTGTGGGTCAGTTGCTTCATAGCCCTCATATGTATGGTTCGATGGTCTTGTCACGTTGAGGTCACGTACAGTTGACAGAGCATCCAGAGCGCACCAGCACTACAGGTCTCCACCTGGCTGGCAACTCTGATTAAGCAGAAGCAGGCTTAAGTGACAGTAATCACAGTCTACTTTGCTAACAGGTGAGGAACCAAGGTGTTCATCATCTACTTAATTTAAGTTTCCTACAAATCCTATTCCGTCTCTTCCCACCATATGAATGTGGGATTCAGCATATATATATATCTGTCAGTAAGTTGCATGAACAAAATGTTATTGTTATAATACAATTAAGTTTGTTCATACTTACGTTGGCAGATATATAATTACAGAGTGCCCACCCTCCTCCCCTCAGGAGACAGTGGCATTGATAAAATATGAATAGAAAATGGGAATGGTTCCTGATATCCGCCTCCCAGCGGCAGGATGGATGTACTACCACCTGGCCGCCCACTGGCCGTGCCGCGAGTTTTGAAATTCTGTCGGACGTCAGAAAATACAGCTATATATATATCTGCCAGGTAAGTATGAACAAACTTAATTGTATTATAACAATAACATATTCACAATTTGTTCATGAAACTTACCTGTCCGACAGAATTTCAAAACTTACGACACACGCAGTGGTCGGCCAGGTGGTTACTACCCATTCCCGCCGCTGGAAGGCAGGTATCAGGAACCATTCCCGTTTTCTATTCAGATTTTCTCTGTCGCCGGTACTGTCAACACCTGTTTTCAGTACCTCCGTCTTTGGATTTTGAAACTTCATTGCCGCTTAAGTATCCTAATTGTCTTTTGGTTTATTGACTTGGATTGTGGCTAGGCATACGCTATCATAAATTGATTTGAATTTGATTGTTCTTTGCATAAGATGTCTGAATCTAGTTCGGCTAGTTTCAGAGTTTGTTGTCTGCAAGGGGTAAGGTGAGGCTACTGAAACCTTCGGTAGATCGTCACTGGGTATGCATGAGATGTACGAGGCATGTTTCTTTATTGAAAGATCAACGTAATTAGAGTGATGTTTGACTGATTCCGAAGGGAAGACGTATGATTCGTATGTAGTACGCAAATTAAAGCGTGATAGAATCAGCAGGTCTTCCTCCAAGACTGCATCAGTAAACAGAAGTCAAGGTAATGAACCTACTAACCTCCTGTAGACTTTATTTTGCCTAACTCTGTGGTATGGCCTACGGGCCTTGAGGTCGTGTCTTCGAGAGGTTATTGTGAATTCCATCCATATCTTGGAATCTAAAGTGCTCTTTCTCCAATCAGTGTTGTGAGTGTAGTGAGGTTGTTAGTGCCCCTAGTGTTGTGGAGGGGGCGTCAGATCGGCCCTATAATGCCTCTAGGCCTGGACCTCTGTCTGACTCCCAGGACAAAGGGAGTGGGCAAGTCGAAAGCCGAAGGAGGGTTACGGGGACTCCCCACCGATCTGGCGTCCCTTCGGCAGGACCGACCTGAAGACGCTTCCCAGGCTGCCAAAGATCGTGCACGTGCACGAATCCTAAAGGATTGCTTCTCGTCCTCCGAGGCGTCCTCCCCGTGCAGGGGTTGGAGCTCTCGGAAGGACTCGCGCCCTCTAAACAGAAGCTTATAGAAGAGGACGCTTCACGTCCTCTCTCTCGTCATGCATTGCAATTGTCGCCTGAACATTTTGACGACTTTCCACCGCGGAAGAGAACAAAGACGCAAGATGTCGCACAGGTGGCCGTCGTCTTTGGCCTCAGAGAGGAGGACGCTTCATGTCCTTTCTCTTCTGCTGCTTTGTGGTAGTCTCCGGAGAGTTTTGCTGCCTTCTCTTTGCAAAAGAAGACCAGGACGTCATCCGACGATGACGCTTTTGAGTGCCCCAGTCGCTCCAGGGATAGAACTGTTGCGGTCCACGTGAGAAGGAAGAAGGTGTCTCCTCGCCCCTCGTCTTCTCACAGGATCAGCCCTTCCCCTGAGAAGGAGTCTTCTCTGACAAAGATCATCATCCTTTCAATGCAGCATCAACTTGCTTCGTTGCTTGCCGAGAGAGAGGCAGAGCCGCGTCGTCGGAGGAAGGATGATAGACTGCCTATCAAGAGGTCCAGACAGTCCCCCTCGCCTTCTCTTCGCTCGTCTCTTTCTCCTGTTTCGTTGCCCTCTGGATTTCGTGCGGCTCCCCAGCGGTTGTCTAGAGGGCGCGAGTAACGTCTCCCCAAACGTTCTTCTGTCGAAAGGAAGGAACGTCGTTATTCTCATAGCAAGGATTGTTCCTGCTCCTCAAGACACTCCCCTCTCCTCTCTTTGTGACGCTCCGTATGAGGAACGTGACATTCGCTCTTCTGCTAGGCAATGTCGTTCAAACTGCTAAGCTTGACGCCGTGCAAGCTGCTTCGCTTAGTCAAGCAGCTCACCAAGATGCCCCTCGCTCGTCCCTGAGGGACGCTCCGTCTGCTACCAAGCATGACGCTAGTTCGGCAGCTAAGCTGGACGCTTCTCTAGCTGCTAAGCTGGTCGCTTGCATTCGGCTTCGTCTACGGGTCTGCTCGTCAGGGCACCCAGCGTGACGCTTTTCTGGACACTCGTCAGGACGCCCAGCGTGACGCTTTTCTGGACGCTCGTCAGGACCCCCAGCGTGACGCTTTTCTGGACGCTCGTCAGGACGCCCACCGTGACGCTTTTCTGGACGCTCGCCGACTACAGGACGTTCGTCTTTACTCCCATCTAGACGCTCTACATGAAGATTTCGCATCTGCGCCTGAACCTGCCGAGGCTGTTTTGGAAGACTCACAACCTTGTGCTCTGAACTCGTCTTCTCAGCAACGCTCCTTATTGAAACTTGGCCCTAAAGGCCTTATACCTCTTCCTTTGGTGGTTTCGTCTGCCTCTCCTGCAGAAGAGTTAGAAGTGAGCAGCTTGTCGGAGGAAGCAAACGAAGAACAACCTTCAACGTCAGCGTCTTCTGACTACCAGGTCTTGCCCCGCTTACTCCGTGCTTCGTTTGGGGATAAATTCCAACCCTCGGCCCCTCGCTCTCCTCCTCCTCAGTTATCCTCTTCGAAATCCAGCAAGACTCCGGGATTCGTGAAAATGAGGACTTCTCTTTCGACCAAGAGTGCGTTTAAGAAGGGCAAGACCTCTTTTGCCCTGCCTCCGTCAAGACTTAACGGCAAAGCAGGTATTTGGTATGAGACAGTGGGCATCGTTGAAGACGAGGAAGGTGCCTGGTTTCGTCAAGATGACCACTTCACTCTCTACGAAGAGAGCGTTCAAAAGATTCCATGATTAGGTGGACTCCAGGAAGGCGCAAGGCAACACTTCCTTTGCCCTACTTCCAGCGAGGTTTAGCGGGAGAGCGGGCATTTGATATGAGACGGGAGAGGAACAGGGTTTGAGAGTTCCGTTCTCTTTCCAGGACGATTTTGCCAGCTAGATAGACACTCTGAGGAGGTCTCGCCTGTCCTCTGCTAAGGTTTCCTAGACACTTTCAGATCTGCATCACCATCTGAAAGGGCTGTTCAGGACGAGGGAGACTTTTAACTCCTAGATTGGTGTTTCGGAGCCCTGGACCTGCAGTCTCGGAGCCCTGACACTCTCTCGAAAAACTATCCAACCTGCATGAATAAGGTAGTTAAGTTGGTTCTGATGAGCTGGCGTCTAGAAGGAGACTAGTAAATGTAAAGATTTTCGCGGTCATAAAACGCCTCTTCTGCGTTCAGGACTGCGCTGCTGAAGGGGAACCTTCGGGTCCTACCTGCCGTAAGCCGTCTTCGAGCAGGGATAAGGCTCCTTCCTTGATTTCTACGGGAATCGGGAAGACTATACGCTCGAATTACTGTATTACTTTCTGTCATATAAGTGGGTTCCCTCCATTGACAAGATACTGAACGTTTTGTCAGGTAAGTGGGTAACCCCCCATTGACGAAATATAAAACTCTTTGTCACGTAAATGGGTTAGTTCCCATTGACAAAGATCCCAATAACATATCACGTAAGCGGGTAAGCTCTTATTGACAAGATTCAGAAGAACCCTCATTTATAGGCTCTTCGGGAAAAAGACTTGTAGACTACATCCATGAAGTCTTCTGTCTGACAACATAAGAAGCTTGAGCTGTCCTCTTCGGTTCTCGGTTCTAACTTGAGGCTCTCCTTCGACTAATACTAATTCGTTCTCTTGGCTAAGAGAACGAAGACAGTCGATCTCCATCCCCTCTCTTCCTCATCGAGGAAAGAATGTAGTAGGGAGGTAGCTTTCCAAGTGACTACAATACTCTACGTATTTTACCTTCGCGTCATATTACTATTAAGCGATTGTATGGTTCAAGTTATATACGCATACCGTGGTTATCCCTACGGATGGCAACTGAGAGGACTATTATTCTAATTGCATTTGATCGGTAATCCCTGCAACCTTCAGGAGTTTCCGGGGTTTCCCTTTTTTAGATATTTAAGTATTGTTACGACAACTCCAACTCGGCTTCTGTATTTAGCGAAATCTGTTTCGCTTAAATATACCTGCTTGAGAGTTTCTTTCTGCTCGATGATGATAACAAACCTATTCCTTCGTAGAATGGAATAGCTGGCAACTCGGGCGGAATAGTGCGAGACGGCGAACGTAGGCTGCTGTCACTGTAGAGCAGCTCAGTACCAGCTGGTTCTCTGCCATGCGCGGTCGGTCAACGATCACCTAAGGTGATAGAGAGGAGGTGCCAGGCATCTGGAGAGGGGAACAGATGTCCTGGTACATAATCTAAAAGAATTGGAAGCAATTCGGTTGGCTCTCCAGTTCTTTGAAGAACGAGTTTTGGCCGAGTGGTCCAGATCAACTTGGATAATTCCACAGCTCTCGCATATCTCAAGAAGTATCAAGAAACACTCTCTGTCCCTATTCGAGTTAACGAGAGAGAGCCTGTTATGAGCACAGGCACGGAACGTAACGATCCTCAAGAGGTTCTTTGCAGGATTGCAGAACGTCCGTGCGGATCTTCTCGATCGACGGCAGCAACTACTGACGTCCGAGTGGACTCTTCACTTAGAAGTATATGTCGAGAGTTGTGGAGACTTTAGAGGTGTCCTTTGATAGATCTCTTCGCAGTGTTGAAGACGAAGAGGCCTCCTCTAGACTGCTCCCTTGTTCTCGATCCGGGAGAGGTAGCAATAGACGCCATCCTATGGAATTGGACGGGGATGGATATTTATGTCTCTTTTCCCCTATTCAAACTCTTAGGAGAAGTAATAAGATAATTTGCGGCATCAGAGGGAGCGAGGATGACGCTGATCGCCCCATGTTGGCCTTCGAGCGACTAGTTCACAGAGGTTGTGTCCTTCCTAGCGCACTTTCCAAGGACCCTTCTCGAGAGAGTCGGTCTACTCTAACAGCCCCACTTCGAGAGGTACCACAAAACCTCTCCGCTCTGAGTCTGACTGCGTTCAGACTATCGAGAAGTTGACCAGAACGAGAGGCTTTTCAAGTATGGAACTTAGACGTAGTCTGGAAGTTCCTGATGTCGAACGCCTTTCGAACCCTCCTTTCTTTTGCAAACTTAAAGCATGTTGACCAGAAAGGCTAATTTTTCTAACCACTCTAGCTACGACAAACAGAGGGTAGTGGGTTTAAGCCATCAGCAGACAATATTGGCTTTAGAGGACATAATGCGGTGTGTTCTCTAAGCCCTTCGGTTCTTGGCCTAAGAATGGAAAACCCGTCGAACCCTTGGCCCAGGAGCTGGAGATCAAGGGGATGTCACAATTTATTGGGAAAGAGCCAGAGAGAGTCCCGTGCCCTGTCAGGGCTCTCAAGTTTTATCTAGGTAAAACTAAAAAGAAAGTCGAGATCCTTCGGACAATCGGCGCTGTTCCGTAAAAAGACCAGACTTGCCCATGTCCTTTTAAGGAGCTCTTTCAAAGAGGCTCATTCGTCATGTTTGGACAAGGTTTTAAAACCTTTTAAAGTGAATGCTCACGAGGTGAGGGCGCGGCCTCGGAGGTATTTCAGAAGAGCATGGCACTCAGTAACATCCTGAGTGCCACGTTTTAGCGAAGCAACTCTGTGTTCGCTTCACACTACCTGCGGGATGTGAAGACGACATATGAGATCTGCTGCTCGCTAGGGCCATACGTTTCCGCTGACACAATCTTGGGGGAAAGAAGTACCTCTCATCCTATCCTGTAGAAAATGGTTAGGAAGAGCTGTTTAATTATAGTTTTGTTGGGTTCGGCCGCCAGTGGCGGACTTCTCAATTCTTAGCTTTAGTTGAAACATCCTTAACTTTGGCTAGGTTTGTCAGGTAGTGATATATATTACTTCTTAGCCCTCATAGTATGTCAATATGGTCTAGTCACATTGTGGTCATGCTCCCGTTGACAGATCATTTAGAACTCACCAAGCTATACAGGTCACTACCTTGCTGGAGGAGACTAGTAAAGCAAAAGCCGACTTGGGTGACAGTAATCACGAAGTCAGCTATGCTAACAGGTATGGAACCAAGATGTTAATCATCTGCACGCAATTTGTTTCCTAAATCATTCTATTCTGTCCCTTCCCACCTCCAAAGGTGGGATTCAGCTATATATATATCTGACAGGTAAGTTTCATGAAAAAAATTATATAGTTATGATACAATAAAGTTTGTTCATACTTACCTGGCAGATATATATAATCAAGTACCCACCCACCTTCCCTCAGGGGACTGGCACTAGAAAATCTGAATAGAAAATAGGAATGGTTCCTGATACCCGCCTCCCAGCGGCGGGAATGGGTACTAACCACCTGGCCGACCACTGCATGTGTCGTAAGTTTTGAAATTCTGTCGGACTTTGGAGAATACAGCTATATATATATATATCTGCCAGGTAAGTATGATCAAACTTTATTGTATCATAACAATATCATGTTGAACTGCATAACATTATATTTTGATTGTTATGTACATCTATTTTTTGCGGTTTATGGACTCTTTGTTTTGAAAATAATAGCTACTAGTGAACATATGGTATTAATTGTCCCACTATTTTATTATAGGTGATCTTAATTATCTCATTCATTTAACAGTATTATATTAATATTTATTTAAATAAACTGTAATTATTAAATAACTAATGAAAACATAAAGGGAAAAAATGTTTTTGCTGCAGTGGTGATGTTTGTTTGAATTATGCATCTGACCTCACATTTCCAAAATTGAAAAATTCCAAAAACCGAAAGATCGGAATGTGTGTGTACTGCACATTTTTTTTAAACGCACACAATATCTACACATTTATTTACTGATACCCGCTGGTGAAACTCAAATTACAGTATTTAGAGAGAGAGAGAGAGAGAGAGACATGACAAAACCACTGTTTATTGGTGAAAATTTTGGGGTCGCATGTTATGCGAGATCGCACGTTAATCGAGTATATGTGGTACTTTTCACATTCTTCAATACCACAGTATTAATAATGTCAAGACTTGAATGAGTTTGCTTCATAAAATAAATCAGCAAAATTTGATGGAATAGGGAATATGCTTGTGTAAGAATGTTTTGTTGGAAATAATGGTGGGTAGAGAATGTTGATGTGCTAATATCTAATAACATTTCTGAATTACAATCTTTTATAATAAAAATTTAGGATTCTGGAGGTAGAAGGCTTTCAGAGATTATTTTTTCCCATACCTATTTAAAACTTTGGAGCCCAAGCTTAGAACATATTTCGATCTACACTACATACAGACGTATTCAATTCTACTCTATATATAGAAGGGTTCAAAATTTTAATATTTATGGCCTCATGCCTCTGGAGATGACTTTAAGAAGCCCATCTTGTTCTCAGTCTTATTATATCTATTATGAAGACTTAATTATCACAATTTTGAAGGGGACTTGTACATCGTTTGAACAAGCTTGAAACCCATATACGTATCAAGAGATACTTCTAAGTTAGGTTACAGTTTTCACCATATTTGAAAAGTGTTCATTTAAACTGAAGACAGACATCCAGCAAACTCCTTCTGTCTCTACTTACAGTAGTATAGTTTTAATTGCAGCAGATCTTTGGATGGTTATGGTTGGTTGTACTGCAGATTAATTATATTTGAATATCTTTAATGGTATAACTACTACTATACACTTTTACTAGTGGGCGTGGTGGTTGTCATTGAAAAGTGTGGATTTTAGATAAATATTTATTGCCATACTTAAATGGTTTTTTTTTTTTCTTTTCTTTCCTAGCCTCAAGATAGGATTATGGAACGTTTAAAGCAACTGGCAGGTCCTTTAGTTGACTTGCCACCAAGAGAAGAAACAATTAGAAAGTTTTCCAATCATTGTCGCCTATGGATTGGAAATCTTCCTCTTGATATTGGTGAGGATGATGTCAAGGAACTTTTCAAGCCGTACGGAGAATTCGACGAAGTTTACTTTGATAAAAACAAAGGATTTGCCTTTATTAGAATGGTAAGTTTTGAATTATTGAGAAACTTAAAATTCAGTCATAATTTTTAAGTACTGTATTCTTATCAGAAAAGAAAAACGTAACGTGTTATTAGACTGCGCTATTACGTAGTTTTTATTGGAAATAGCTAAATGGTAAAATTAATAAAAATTAGCTCTAGACCACCTATGCAAGGACTAAATTTGAGAAAATCTTAGTTTCGTCTCCTTTATATAGTACTCAAATTTGGTTTGCAAATATAATTATTTTTAATTTTTATAAGGTACACTGCATGTCATGATTTGCTAAGGCTTAATTTTTGGTGTGATGTTTTAAATATTAATTTTATTGGCTTTGACTTTTAGGATTACAAGAGTAATGCAGAAAAAGCGCGCCAAGAGCTCCATATGAAGGAATACAAAGGTAGGCAACTAAAAAATCCGTTTTCATCTCCGGCACAGCTCTCAAAATTCGTAACCTCTCAACTTGGGTCACCAATGAATTGCTGGAGAAAGCATTTAGTGTGAGTGAATGAATATACTCTTTTGTTTTTATGAATACAGTATAATTTGTTATTCGTTACTTAAAGAAATTGAGATATTGTAAATAGTGTTTATAATAGGTCAAAGAATGGGGTTGTTCTAAAGTGGGAAAACAGATGACTTTGATATAATTTGAATATTTGTGTTATCTTTGTCATAATTGTTTTTCATTAGAATTAACAGAAACTTAACCTCCACACCATTGCAGGTATTTGGAGAGCTTGAAAAGGCTGTTGTCTTGACTGACGAACGTGGTCGTGCTACTGGGGAAGGCATTGTAGAATTCGTCAAGAAACCAGCTGCAAATTTAGCTCTGAAAAAATGCATGGATGGTTGCTTCTTCATGGTCTCGTATGTATAACCTCTTACCAAACAATTTTTTAGATTTTTAGTCCATTTGAATTTTCTTTCCATTTAAAGGGTAGTTTTTATACATTTTGCCTTGAGTGGCACCCTGTAGGCATTGCTATAGGACTTGATGTATCTTTTCAATTCTCAGCTGACTCCCCATTTTGCTTTTTACTTTTAATGTTCTCCAATTTCTGCTGTTGAATTTTGAATCAACATTATCCTTAACCTCCATTTAGTTAACTAGTTAGAATATCCCTAGATATTTAAAATTATACACAAATTACAAGGAGGAAGAATTAGGACAGCAAACCATCATACATTTAATTTCCTCCCTAACTTATTAGTTGTTTCATATCATATTCAGTACTATTCATTGTCATTGGACAGCCTGTCCTTTCCCAAACTAACTTTTTCATGGGTATGAAAATAGCTTAGGGGAAGTTTCAACACTCCATTACGTGTTGTAAATCTAAGAACATCCAACTCTGCCATAAGCCATGTATAGAAATTGCCATAAGCCATGTATAGAAATAGCTCTGAATATAGAAGTCACCCCTTCTTGGGCCTCATTAACCAGTGGAGATATGAAAAATGAATGGAACTTGAGTATAAGGCTAACAATGTTAAGAAAATTGGATGAATGCCCCCTCCCTCTTTTTTTTTTTTTTGGGGGGGGGGGGGGGGCCACATCTTTCAAAAACATTTTGTCAGCAACACATATATCTTCAGTTCATTTGATGAAAAGTTTTTTAAAGCCATAGTTTCTTGGGATCTAGTTAATTTTATACTTAGTAAGGGCAGTCCTAGACAGTCAACTTTTTATTGCGGTATCTGCTTTGCATTTTCTTGGCATGGTTAAACTCTCTTTTGTTTTTAATTTTTGAGAGAACCTACAAATACATCAATATTAGGCTAATTCCAATTTGAATTATAATTGTATTGTTTAGTGAGTTATTTTAACTTATGGAAATCTGTCAGGAAAGTTGTTTTCAGAATTGTTTCAAGGCCCTTGATGTTTTGAATTCATTATCCCTTCTATATTACCCTTCAGGTAGATCCAACCAAGAAGTATAAATGCAAATCTATGACAGTGGACAAAGTTTTTTAACCATCTTGTAATATGAAAACCAATTCTTTTTCAGGTCTCCCCGTCCCGTTATAGTTGAACAAATGGCTCTAGTAGATGACAATGAAGGCATGAGCGAGATAAATATCAATAAACGTAATCCCGAATATGTCAAAGAAAGGCAGCAAGGTCCAAGATTTGCACAGATTGGATCATTTGAATATGAGTAAGTACATTCTATAATATAGATTGCTTTAGTACAGTTTTTATATTACGCTTATGTTTTACGATTATACGGTTCTTATTTTAACCTATGATAATGTTTCAAACTTACAATATACCACCACTGTACGCTAGCCTTAAGTTGCCTAGAAATGTTTTTAAATATAGATTTATCACCAGCTCTTTTACATGTAGTGAAGATTTGACTATTATTTTGGTGTATTGCTAGTTAAAAAGGTAAAATATGTAGTTGGGCAGAATATTGATAAATAATTGTTTCTTTGAAGATTTGAGAAATTTTATTCAGTGCTAGATTAAAAGTTTTCATACATTCAACTTACCTGTCAGATATATACATAGCTATCGACTCCGTCGTCCCCGACAGAAATTCAAATTTCGCGGCACTCGCTACAGGTAGGTCAGGTGATCTACCGCCCTGCTCTGGGTGGCAGGACTAGGAACTATTCCCGTTTTCTAATCAGATTCTCTCTGTCGCCGGTGGTATCAACATTGTTGTTACTTCCTCCTGACTAGAATTCGTTTTTCGCAACGCTTTTGATCATCTCTCGCTGATATTTGGTGACGTACTTGGATCGTTGTTTGGCATTCGCTATCGTGGACTGTTTTTTGGACTTGGTTTTTGGAATTCGTGAATATGTCTGACTCTAGTGTTAGTTTCAGAGTGTGTGTGAATGAGGGCTGTAAGGTGAGGATTCCGAAAGCTTCGGTAGATCCTCATACTACTTGTAGTGGTTGTAGAATGGTTGAATGCTCGATTGAGAATACATGTAACGAGTGTGAGAATTGAGTGCACAAGAGTGGAAGAATCTAACTTCTTACTTGAAGAAGTTAGAGAAAGATAGAGAGAAGGGAAGGCGGCTTATAAAACCCGCAGAATGTCTACATCTCATGATTTACTGTCTAGTTCGGTAGCTTCTTCCTCTGATAATCATGCCCATTCTGTTTTTCAGCCCGTTCACAAATTGCTAATCCCTCTAGTTCTGCTTCGGAAATAGCGGAACTCAGAGCTTCCCTTCAGAAAAAATGCAGGAAAAAATGGCAGCATTGGAAGGTAAGGAAAGTGAATGTGGTTTCGCTAGTGATATTATGTCCCCCAGTGTAGTGGAGGGGGCGTCTGGTCGTCTCTGCGACGCTCCCAGGCCTAGACCTCTTCCAAGCTCCCTGGCCCGGAGGAGAAGGAAAGTCGAAAGCCGTACGGGGGTTGTGGAGAATCCCCAACGATTCAGGCGTCCCTTCGGCAGAATCTATCATATCACAAAAACTGCCAAGGACCGCTATAGGAAAAAGCGTCCTTCGAGAGTGCTTTTTCGTCTTTCTAGTTCGCCCTCTCCGAGAAGAGGATGGAAGGAGTTCGAAACTTCCCGTCCGCTGAAGAGTATGAAAGAACATTGAACTCAATTCTATCCCGAACGCTTCTCTGAAGAAGGAGCGCCTTCGTAATAAAGAAGGCTAGAATACATTCAGACTCTGGGTCTGGAGGAGGATCCTAGAGCGCTTCCAGATCTCCCTCTCCTGATTCGAAAGATTCCTCAACCAGGAAAATTTTATGAATATGCAAGAACAATTAGCCTCGTTAGTAGGAGCTCTATATAAGGAGCCTACTCGTAAGAAGGATGATAGGCTTCCTATTAAAAGATCTAAATACCGATCTCCTGTCGGGCAGGAGATTGTCGCACAAGCGGCCACCTCTTTGGAGGGGGGAGCAATGCGTTAGACAGGAGAGAAGTAAGAAAGGAAGTTACTCCTGTCAAGAGTGCGGCTCCACCCAGGAGCCAGGCTCCGAGTAGGCGCAAAGGGCCAGAGTATGCAGTACAACATTCAAGATCTTCAACCAAGCGCCAAGAGTTAACTGAAGAAGAAGATCCTGTTAGGAGTAGAGCGCTTGTTAAACGGAAAGCGCCTACCGGGATCAATACTCCTACTAAACACCAGACGCATTCCAAGGATCAGGAGTATTTGGAGCGACGTACTCCTCGCCAGGCGCCAGGAGTCTTCGGACCTCGATACTCCTCCCAGGCGCCAGGAGTATTCTGAACTTAATACTCCTCCCAGGCGCCAGGAGTATTCCGAACCTTATACTCCTCCCAGGCGCCAGGAGTATTCTGAACTTAATACTCCTCCCAGGCGCCAGGAGTATCGGAACAAGATGCGCCTACCAGAAGCCGGAGTATTCGAGGCGCGCTGCGCCTGCCAAGCGCCAGGAGTATTCCAAACACGTTACTCCTTCCAGGCGAGATACTCCTGCTGTACACCAGGCGCATTCCTTGTATGAAGAGCCTGACATCCGACAGGAGTCATCCAAGCGTCAATCTTTTAGCAAAGAGAGAGTAACTCTTAGCCCCTCTTCAATTAGGAGTGCTTCTTCAGAAAGAAAGAGAGTAAGGGAAGAAACAGAAGAAAGAAGGGAGCCTTCTCCTTCCGAGCCTATGAACCCAGAAGATGCCTCGGAGGATGAAATGAAGGAAGGATTTTCTAATTACAAAGTTCTTTCGTCCCTTCTCTTGGAAGAATATGGAGACTCGTTAACGCCAGCCGCTCCTCCTTCTCCACGCTCTCTGTTCTCGAGCACGAAAACACACACGTCTTCTCTTTTCCTAAAAATGAAGCCTGCTATATCTATGAGGAGGGCGCTTCAATCTCTTGACTCCTGGTTCAAGAAGAAGGAGGAGTTAGGAAGGACGGTCTTTTGTATGCCTCCCGCTAAACTTACAGGGAGGAGAGGCATTTGGTACGAAACGGGAGAAAATATGGGATTGTCTCTGTCCGTTTCAGCTGAGTCAGACTTCTCGAGTTTAGTAGATTCATCGAGAAGACACGCCTTGAATGCAGCAAAAGTAACATGGGGGCTTTCGGAAACGGACCACCTCCTCAAAGGGCTTTTTCACACTTTAGAAGTTTTTAACTTCTTAGATTGGTCCCTTGGGGTTCTGGCCAAGAAATCTCATGAAAAGGAACAACTGGACCCAGAAACCCTAAATAGCATCCTCACATGCATTGATAAGGCTGTTCAGGATGGATCGGCTGAAGTATGCTCCTCTTTGGTGCAGGAGTTTTAAAAGAAGAGGGCGGTTCACAGTGCTTTTCCTCACGAAGGCCGTCTCTCTTCGCAAAGAAGCCGCCTTATTGTTTGCGCCTCTCTCAGAACATCTTTTTCCCTCGCAGTTGGTGAAGGATATTGCTCATTCTCTGACTGAAAAGGCCACCCAGGATCTCCTTAGACAATCCTCAAGGAAAAATAGGCCTGTGGCCAGTGAGGAAAAGAAAGTGGCTCATCCAGCTCAGCAGCAGCCCTTTCGAGGAGGCCTTCCAGCTAGATCTATCGCCAGAAGGAAGTCAACCGAAAAGAGGGGCAGGTCTTCCTTCCGTCCCTTTAAGAAAGGAAAGTGAGAATTCTGTCCTCCAGACACCTGTAGGAGCCAGGTTACATTTCTTTGCGAAAGCCTGGGAAGACATAGGATCGAATCCTTGACGATGTCGATCATCAAGAAGGGTTATCTCATCCCATTAAAGGACATTCCTCCCTTGACAACATCACCGAGGGAATTGTCCGCCAGATACAGGGACCCTGTTCTGATGGATCTCTTCGTCAGATGGTGGAACAGATGTGGGACAAAAGAGCAATAGAGCTAGTGCTGGATTGCAGCTCCCCGGGGTTTTACAATCGCTTGTTTCTTGTAGCAAAAGCCCTCGGGGGATGGAGACCGGTACTGGATGTAAGTGCGCTGAACAAATTCGTAAAACAACAGAAGTTCAGCATGGAAACGTCTGCTTCAGTCCTTGCAGCACTGCGGCAAGGAGATTGGATGGCGTCCCTAGACCTTCAGGACGCATATTTCCACATCCCGATCCACCATTCGTCGAGGAAGTACCTTCGATTTATGTTCGAGGGAAGAATCTATCAGTTCAGGGCCCTGTGTTTCGGCCTTTCCACGGCTCCTCAAGTCTTCACGGACGTGATGAAAAATGTATCAAGACATTTACATTTGAAAGGGATAAACGTCTCCCTGTACCTGGACGACTGGCTCATCAGAGCCAGGTCTCAAAAGCAGTGTTTTGGAGACCTGTCAACAACACTGGAATTGACAAATCATTGGGATTGATCGTGAACCTCGAGAAGTCTCAGATGATCCCCAGCCAGAACGTGGTTTATCTGGGGATTCAGATGGATTCTCGGGTTTTCGAGTTTTTCCCTCTCAAGAGAGAATAAAGAAAGGCTGTGCCACAGTATCGAACTTCTTAGGGAAAGAGCGCACTTCAGCGAGGGAATGGCTGAGCCTTCTGGGGACACCTTTCCTCGCTCGAACAGTTCTTTTCTCCTAGAAGACTTACAATCTTCGTCCGCTTCAGTTCTCCTGAGAAGAAGTTGGAGTTGGAAGACAGGACAGCTCTCGGACACGATTCCAATCTCGGAGGAAATAAAAAATCATTTAAAGTGGTGGTTGATTCCCTTAAAGAAAACAAAGGAGTGTCCCTGCAAGTACGGAACCCAAGCCTGACATTGTTTCTCAGACGCGTCGGAGTCGGGCTGGGGTGCAACATTGGGATCCAAAGAAGTGTCAGGCACCTGGTCGGCAGAACAGGTGTCATGGCACATAAATTGCAAGGAGCTTTTAGCAATTCACCTTGCGCTAAAGAGCTTCGAACACATAGTCAGAGGCAAGGTCGTACAGATAAACTCAGACAATACGACAGCTCTGGCTTATGTCAGAAACAAGGAGGGACTCACTCTTTCGCTCTGTACGAGCTGGCAAGAGATCTGTTGATTTGGGCGAACCAAAGGAAGGTAGTTCTTCTAACGAGGTTTGTCCAAGGGGAGAGGAATGTGAGAGCGGACAGACTGAGCAGGAGGTTCCAGGTCCTTCCCACAGAGTGGACACTCCACTCAGAAGTCTGTCAGAGCCTTGGCTCCTTTGGGGGAAAGCCTCAAATAGATCTTTTCGCCACATTCCTCTCCAAAAGGATACACATTTTGTGCCTGGTGGAAGATCCAGGGCTTATGCAACAGACGCCTTCCTCCTGGACTGGTCAGGGATAGATGTTTACGCTTTTCCCCCGTTCAAGATACTGGGGGAAGTAGTCAGAAAAATTCGTGGCATCCGAAGGAACCAAAATGACTCTGATTGCTCCGTATTGGCCAGCTCAAATTTGGTTCACAGAGGTGATGGAGTGGACAGTGGTACTTCCCCAGATCTCTTCCAAACAGAATAGATCTGCTCAAACAACCCCACTTCGAGAGGTACCATCAAAATCTACCCGCTTCTTGCTCTGACTGCCTTTCGACTATCGAAAGACTTGTCAGAGCGAGAGGGTTTTCTCGCCAGGCAGCAAGCGCAATTGCTAGAGCCCGCAGATCATCTACTAGGCGAGTGTACCAATCGAAGTGGGAATTTTCAGAGCTGGTGCAGGTCGAAGAAGCTGTCCTCTTCCAGTACCTCTGTGACCGAAATTGCGGATTTCCTTCTGTTTCTTAGAGAAAAGTCGCATCTCTCTGTACCGACTATTAAGGGGTACAGGAGTATGCTGTCAGCAGTCTTTAGAAACAAGGGATTAGATCTAACGAATGATAAGGATTTGCACGACCTCATTCGTTCCTTCGAAACATCAAAGTCACTTGAACCTAAGGTCCAAGCTGGAACTTTAGATGTGGTTCTTAAATTTCTATCCTCCGAAGAATTCGAACCACTACACACTGCTTCTTTTCGTAATATCACTAGAAAGTGTTTGTTTCTGATGTCTCTTGCAACGGCAAAAAGGGTCAGTGAGTTGCACGCCCTTGAATCACGAGTTGGCTTCAAAGGAGACTCTGCAATTTGTTCATTTCAGTCTCTCTTTCTTGCCAAAAACGAAAACCCTTCGAATCCCTGCCCAGGAGCTTCGAGGTGAAAGGACTTTCTAGTTTGGTGGGGCAGAGAGGCAGAAAGATCCCTTTTGCCCAGTTAGAGCTCTAAAATTTTATCTGGACAGGAAGAAGCAGTTGGGGGGTTCGCAAAAAGGTCTTTGGTGCTCAGTAAAAGACCCCAAGAGAGCAATGTCCAAGAACGCCTTAGCCTTCTTTGTTAGAAGTGTTATTATGGAAGCTCATAAGAATTGTCCAGATGATTCTTTTAATCTTTTAAGAGTGAGAGCCCACGAAGTTAGGGCAATCGCAACCTCTGTGGCGTTCCAAAGAAATATGTCACTCAAAAACATTTTGGACGCAACTTATTGGAGATGCAACTCAGTGTTTGCATCTCATTATTTAAAAGACGTGCGAGTTACGTATGAGAAATGTTTTTCTTTAGGTCTTTGTGTGCAGCACAGACGGTTCTGGGTAAAGGAGAGAGCACCGATCCTTAAATTGTGTACGTAACCCTCTTGTCGGATGTGTTCTCGTGTTTCCTGTGCATGGGCGTGTCAGTTGTCGCACGAGCGGCCTTCACTTCTCTTCATTTGGAAATCGAGTGACAGCTGACTATTAGAGGGGTACAAAATTTTTTATTTTTGTATGTATGAGTTTCGAGTTTGTGGTTGTTTGCTAAGAGTTTGGGGATAACTCTGGGCAATCTTAGAACTAACACGGGTTAGGATCGGGTGATCGGGATCGGTTGTGTGCTCCTTAAATAAAGGCGTGTTGTCATATAAGCGGATGTGCTCCCATTGACAAACGCCAGTTAGGTTCTGTCGAGTAAGTGGAATAGACCCCATCGACAGATCCACAAGAACTCTTGGCCACAGATCACTATCTCGCTAAGGCTCTTGAGATGAAGCAGACTCCTGGGCAGTAGCCTCGAAGTCTTCCATCTAATAAGGTAGGAACTAAGGTTTATTTATACCTACAACATATGTTGTTTACCTGTCTAGTCAGTTAGTTAGCTGTCTCTTGCCCTCCACCAAAGGGTGTCAATCAGCTATGTATATATCTGACAGGTAAGTTGAATGTATGAAAATGATATTGTTATGATACAATAAAGTTTCATACATACTTACCTGGCAGATATATACAATTGAAGACCCACCCAGCCTCCCCGCAGGAGACAGTGGAAGAGAGAATCTGATTAGAAAACGGGAATAGTTCCTAGTCCTGCCACCCAGAGCAGGGCGGTAGATCACCTGACCTACCTGTAGCGAGTGCCGCGAAATTTGAATTTCTGTCGGGGACGACGGAGTCGATAGCTATGTATATATCTGCCAGGTAAGTATGTATGAAACTTTATTGTATCATAACAATATCATATTACAGTGGTAACTCAAGATATGAAAGCAAATACGAAAAATTTTACGGCTCTACATACGAAAATTGCTTAAGATACGAAAGGTTGTTGCTGTAAAGTCAGAAATTCGCCCGGACCACCGATAACAATTTTGAAACTCGCGCACCGCCAAATGAGTAGACTCACCACCATCCTCCTGCTCTCCCATTGGTTCCTGATGCTAGTCACTGCCATGAGATCCTTCTCTCCTATTGGTCAGCATCCCTCCCATCATGCATCTACTACGTAGCAGCGTGCTTCTTCGGCCTCTGCACGGCATCATCTGTATCGTACGCACGCGGTATTCGTTCGTTCTAACGATTTCGTTTATTAACGTAAATTCGTTAGTGATTTCGTTGTGGTATACTTTATCGTGTTGTGTGAGAACTTTATTCCATGCTTATACGCACTACATAACATAATTACGTACAGTATATACATAGTCATGGGTCCCAAGAAACTTGAAATTCACAGAAAGAAGAGGATGCTCTCTTTGGAGACGAAGATGGAGATTATCAAGAAGTATGAAGCTGGTATGTGATTGAGTGTGATCGCCAAGGAATGCGGCTGAAATCCGTCGACAATAGGCACCATCCTTAAGCAGAATGATGCCATCAAAGCAGCTACACCTTCCAAGGGCGTCACTATTTTGTCCAGCAAGAGGACCCACGTGCATGATGAAATGGAAGGGCTTCTTCTTGTCTGGTTAAAAGGCAAAGAAATCGCTGGCGATACGATAACGGAGACTGGCCTTTTTTGGACAAAAAATGCCTCGTCAGACGTACATCACAGAGGAAGAGAAGAAGCTACCCGAGGCATAAGCCTATGAAAGACAGGCTTACGCTCGCACTTTGTTCCAACGCCAGTGGGGATTGCAAGGTGAAGCCCCTACTTGTCTATCATTCCGAGACTCCTTGAGCCTTCAAGGCCCACAAAGTGCTCAAGGAGAAGCTTCCAGTGATGTGGAGGGCTAATGCGAAAGCCTGGGTAACAAGGCTTTTGTTCACCGAGTGGGTAAATCTGTGTTTCCGCCCGACAGTGAAGAAATTCTTGGAAGAGAAACAGCACCTCTGTAAATGCCTGCTGGTGTTGGACAATGCCCTGCTCACCCTCCTGGCCTCGAGGAAGATATCCTAGCGGAGTATTCCTTCATCAAGGTTCTTTATCTTCCGCCTAACACCACCCCTCTCCTCCAGCCCATGGATCAACAAGTGATATCGAACTTGAAAGCTGTATATGAAACATCTTTTCAAGAGATGTTTTGACATCACTGATGCTACAAACCTCACCTTGTGTGAATTTTGGAAGGAGCATTTTGATGTTGTGATATGCATCCGACTCATTGACCAAGCTTGGCAGGAGGTTTCGAGGCGAACCTTGAATTCCTCGTGGAGGAAACTCTGGCCTGATGCTGTATCTGCCTGAGACTTTAAGGGATTCGACGTGGGCGAAGCTGGTGCTGCAGATTCAGAAACTATGACGATCCTGAAACTGTTTTGCAACCAGATCTTGACAAGATCGTTGCACTCGGCAAGTCCATTGGGCTGGTCACCGCCGAGGACGACATCAACGACCTTCTCGAGGAGCACCAAGAGGAGCTTATGACCGATGACCTGAAGGAATTGGAGGCCATGCAACATAACGTCGTTCAAGAGGAGTTCTCTTGCAGCGGTGAGGAGGAGGAGGACGACCCTATGACAACGGCAGAAATTAAGGATGTTCTAGCTGCTTTTCATAAGAAGCAATCATTCATAGAAAAGAGACAACCTGAAAAGGCTTACACAGGTCGTATGCTTGCACAGTTCGATTACGTTTGCCTGAGTCAAAAGTAGGCAGAAGCAATCTTCCTTGGATAGTGATTTTTTAAAGAGGCCTTTAAAAGTAGGAGTAGTAAGCAAAAAGGAAGAACCAAGTGATACTAAAAAACAGAAAGTTGAAAGTGGCAAAAAAAAAAAAAAAAAAAAAAAAACGTACAGTACGTATAAAAAAGTAAAAAAAAAATTAAAAATAAAATTTTTTTTTTTATTATAATTTTTTTTAAAAGTTAAGTGTTACAGTTTTGTTAATGTGTTTCGTAAAGTTTAGTTTATGTATGTTTTCCTTACATTTTTTTATGTGTTTCGTGAAGTTGAGTGTACAGTGGGGCCTCGTTATCCATGGGGGATAGGGCCCAGAAACCCCCCGTGATAAGTAAATACCGTGTTATCCTGATACCCCCCTCAAAAATTGCTTAAAACTGCCTACTTTATAGTTAACCCAACCAAGACCCTATTCCAAATGTTTATAACTGCCTACTTTAGTTCAAACACCAAAATATGTTTTCAACTATCACCTAAACTAAATTCAAGACAGTTTTAAAGTTATTGTACAAAATTAGCCTTAAAAAATAAATGTAGTATATGTACTACTGTACATATGTAGCCTACTAGCCTAGGGATTACAGCTAGAAGCCTACATCCCATGGTGGGCCTCTTTTTTTTTTTACAAGGAAAGAGAGGATGAGTGGGGTAAGAGAACTATCAAAAATATGTAAATCATATGGGTACTTACCAACAATCTAGGGTTGATAAAAGATGGCGGACGATTTTGCAGTGCAATCCAGTAATATAATAACGATAATGCTACCAACAGGTATGCAGCGAAACATCTCTTCCCTTCGTCACAACACCGTTAATAACTAGTATATTCCACGTAAAAACCTTCATCTGACCTTTAGGCGTCTTTCCCATTATAAGTAAAAGAATCAGGGCTTTTGGATGCCACATAATTAACTCGTTTATATGGGTACAATTTAAAGAACGCGCCGCACACCCCCACATTTTCATAACAACAACAAACAAACGTTTGTAGGCCAGTGTTGCCAACTGGGAATGGCAATTTCTTGCTAGATTTTGTTCCATAAAAGGCTAAAAAAAATCACATACCGTATATTACTCGATAACGTGCAATCTCCCATATCGTGCAACCCCTAATTTTCACCAATAAAACAGTTTTGTGTTTTGTCATGTTATCTCATGTATTCATGCAAAGTTCATAAGGTTGGTGGTTTTTAGCCTGCTAATGGCCGAGTTCATTCAGATGTGTGCTGATGCTAGTCAATTTATGGTAATCTTATTAAATCTCGAGAATTGAATAGAAAATCTCAAGATTAAAAAAAAATCCCCAAGATAAAAAATAATTGTAAAAAATAACACGCCTTGGAGTCCTTAACAATCTATCTCTCCCTCTCTCTCTCTCTCTCTCTCTCTCTCTCTCTCTCTCTCTCTCTTCTCTCTCTCTCTCTCTCTCTCTCTCATGAATAAAAATACGTACGGTACTGTAATTTGCAGTAAAGTGTAGACATTGTGTGCGTGTTTTAAAAAAAGTGCAGTACACACACATTCCGATGTTTCGGTTTTTGGAATTTTTCAGATTTCGGAAATGTGAGGTCAGATGCATAATCAAACAAACACCACTACTGCAGCAAAAACACTTTTTTTTTCCCTTTATGTTTTTCATTAATTGTATTTATTAATTACAGTTTATTTAAATAAATATTTAATATAATACTGTTAAATGAATGTGAGATAATTAAGATCACCTATAATAAAATAGTGGGACAATTATACCCATATGTTCACTAATGGGTATTATTTTCAAAACAAACATTCCCGTCCAAAAACAAAAAAAAACCCAAAAAAAATATGTACTAACAATCAAAAATATAATAATGTTTTTGCAGTTCAACTTGTGAATTTTAACAAGGTAAATGACTATATAATATATTTACCATATCGATCTTGAAGTTGAAGAGTCGTAAAAATTCTGAGGATGGCCGCCGGAAAAGGATTTGTTTTTACTTTGTGATTACGTATCGCTACAACACCATGTGGTATTTTCATACCACTATATTGATGACGCATCGCTACGACACTCTGGTGTTTTCATACACTATACGTTAAAGTTAAAAACATGACAATAGAATCGACTTTGCGACTTCGTTCACTTTGATATTTTTAACGATACAATAACTATCATTTGTACTACTAAAACCATCTTCACATAAGTAATTTTTCGTAAGATATGTGTTGTTGCAAAAGCTAGCTTATACTAAAAGGCTTTTATAATTTAAGTCATCTTAGATAACATATGCACCCAAACTCATTGTGGGGAAATTTACTACTGTTTCCTCGGATATTGAAATACTTTAGCATCATTCAAACACTTAATAATAATAATGCATAAATACTAGGCTATACATATTTACATCGTATACAAATACTACATTACAGTTATATACATCATACTTTTTATATACAAAGTTAACAGTTATATACACATACTTTTATATACAAAGTTAATCATATGAGTAGTGATCAGACGACAGCTGTGCACTGGACTACGTACGTACTACTTGGAAGATAAAACGAAACAAAAATTTTGTTGTTGTTAGTTCGCCGGGATAGATTAACATTTTTCCAGAGATTAAAAAAGCTGAATTTTGTTTTGAAGGTATGTCAACCGCGATATTATATTATTGTTTTCACGAAGGAATAATTATATAAAGAAAATTATTGAGTAATTTTTGCCGTCAGCAGTCAGAAAATCACGAACATGGTAACGTTCAACCTAGTGCCATCCATGGCGTATGTCTATAAATAGAAACAGAAGCAGAGGGCAGTCATTGGATAACAGATCTCCATGGCTACCAACCAACCAATCAGGTGTTAGTTATACTACTCTGTAATTTCTTAGAATGAACGTTTACACACACGAAGCTAACGATGATGTATGTGTTTTGCATACAGTACGTAGTTTTAGTTTTTTATTATTAGTGTAAGTATTTTACTGATTTCATGAAGAATAGAATGATTCCTTCTCATTACTTGAATGCAAAATGGCTTGAAGATTCTTCCGCAAAAAGAAGAGAAAAAAAATTCCTTAGAAGATGATACCTATTTACTAACGCGGTTGACATACCTTCAAAACAAAATTCAGCTCTTTAATCTCTGGAAAAATGTTAATCTATCCCGGCGCTACACAACAAATTTTTGTTTGTTTTATCTTCCAGTAGTACGTACGTAGTCCAGTGCACAGCTGTCGTCTGATCACTACTCATATGATTAATTTGTATATAAAAGTATGTGTATATAACTGTTAACTTTGTATATAAAAGTATGTGTATATAACTGTATGTAGTATTTGTATACGATGTAAATATGTATAGCCTAGTATTTATGCATTATATTATTAAAGTGTTTGAATGATGCTAAAGTATTTCAATATCCGAGGAAACAGTAGTAAATTTCCCCACAATGAGTTTGGGTACATATGTACTATATGGTGACTTAAATTATAAAAGCCTTTTATGTATAGCTAGCTTTTGTAACAACACATATCTTACGAAAATTACTTAGGTGTAGATGGTTTTTAGTAGTACAAATGATAGTTATTGTATCGTTTAAAATATCAAAGTGAACGAAGTCGCAAAGTAGATTTTGAAAGATAATCTTGCTGTGAACGCTACCATAATTTGATTTTCATATACGTACGTACATTTTGTCAGCTGCTGGCCTCGCATAGATAAATTGATTTGCACTGATATGGAATTACTACTCCACGAATAGCCTTTTTATTATGAAGATATGACGATAATATATAAGGTAAAAAATGCTTTATGTATTTCGTTACGCTTCGTCGCCAATAACAAACAGCAATACTTACGATAATCTATGACAAATAGGCGTTTGTATGACTTCATTGTTCAGGAGAAGTTATATACGAATACTGCCAAAATAATAATGAAGTTCGAATTAATTTTAGCCTTAATGTTATTACTACTGTAATTACACTACCACTACTATTAAAATTTCTAAAAGTTTATCAAAACAAAAATGTCGCTTGAACGCAACCGTATACATAAACCATTTTCAAACGTAAACGTATATGCTTACATTTTGGTGGCTGGCCACTCCGACGATAAAGTTGAGTGCAATGATGTGGAATTATTCTTCGAATAGGCTATTTATTATGAAGATATTGACTAATATATATGGTAAGAATGGTTTTATTACCTATGTCAGTTAATATCATAATGTGAATGTTTGTGTACGTTGGTGGTTATCGCACTGCAACTACGCTTAGCCTACCAATGAACGTCGTACATAAACCTTGAATAGGCTATTTATTTCGAAGATAGTACAATAATATATTAGGTGAGAATGGTTTTATTACCGCCTTATTGTCATGTAATATTCATATGAGTCTTTAAATGAATGTTTGGTAGTTATCGGACCACGGCCGAGGGTTAGCCTACCGAAAAAAAAAACAAAAAAATCGCATACGCAACACAACAAACCCGTGATGCAGCGATTCATACCAGTGATGTAACATGAGAAACGGTGTAAGAAAAAACCCGTGATTAACTGGATCCGTGAATACTGATCCGTGAATAAGCGATGCCCCACTGTAGTACGTACGTATCTGCCGTTTGTCCTCCTCCTCTGTCGCCACTTTCGGAGATAGCCTCACTCGAAAGGTATGCTTCCACATTTTACTACATACGTACGTATGTACGTACAGTATTTCTTGTATACCATGTACACTAATACACTTTATTTACAGGTACATTAGCAGTATGTGTTAAGTTAGGTATTGAATGGTCCAAATTGTTGTAGTATTTCATTGTCTATAGGTCAATTTAGCTTTATTATTAAATTTACTGGGGTGGTTTGGTGGGCTTGGACTGGATTAACCATTTTCATGTAAAATGCGGTCCAAGATACGAAAAGCTCATGATAGGAAGGCCGCCTCAGAACGGATTAATTTCTTATCTCGAGGTACCACTGTATGTTGGTTATTAGGCAGAACATTGATAAATTGAGTTCTCATAAAACTTACAGAATCCACAAACATGAAACAATATAACACTGGGGCATAAAGCAAAGCCCAATAAACCTATTTTACTTGAAATGTACTTGGAAATACTGAGTTCAGCGCATTTCACAAGTAACCCATGAAGAGAAAAGTTGACATAACTTTTGATGATCATAGTGACTTACCTTCCACCATGTGTAGAAGATCCTTGTGTACATACATAAACAGATTGTAAAAAATAATGAGCTGTGTTGTTTAACTTATCTGAGATGTTGGTTTGACAGGATATTGATGTCTTTTCAGAGTTAATTATTTAATCAATAGTTTATTGTTATTGCTTTTACATGTTAACTTCAATTGTTTTTCTTCTCATTTTTCAGGTATGGGTTGAAGTGGAAGCACCTGTATGAACTCTTTGACAAAAAAAGGGATGCCCTTAAAGAGAGTTACAAAATGAAAAAAGAAAATTAGAAGAGCAAATAGAATATGCAAAATACGAGCATGAGACAGAGATGTTGAGGGAACGTAAGTACATGCAAGTTTTATTATGGTTAAATGTTTTTGTGCAAAATATATTTTTCTGGTGAATTTGATTGTGGAAATAGGAAGGAAAAAATGAGATGCAAATGGAGAATGTGTTTGCATTACTGTATTGTAGCCTTTACTGATTTTGTATAATTGTATTTTTGTGTTAACTGCAAATAATGCAATTGCCTACCATAAGTTGTCATGTGGGTAAGACACTTATAGAATATAGTACAGTAGTACCTCAGACTTCGAACATAATCCGTTTCAGAAGGCTGTTCGAAGTATGATGTGTTTGAAACATGAAAAAAAAAATATCCCCCTTAAGCAAATACAGGGAATCAGGATAGTTTGTTCCAGCCAACCCAAAAAGTTCCCCTTTTCACATTTTTTCTGTTATTAATGTGTTCGAAGGTTAAATTAACCCTTAAACATCCTCAAAAATTTTCTGGGGTGCTGAATTAATGTATGAATCGTCAACACAAAAAAGTTTTTTTTAAAATTCGCGGAAAAATGGTTATAGGCCTAATTGGCGAAAACTTTTGTATCACGCATCTTGAGGTATGCTGGGAGTTCACAGATCAAGCGGTTTTTTTTTGTTTGCAATCGTACATTTTGTCATATTGACCATAATTTTTGCACCATTTTATAGTAGCCGTTACATAAAGTTTTATATATGAAAATGTTTACAATTTCATGTAGAATACAAAAAACAACCCATGGTTGTAGCTTTTATCAGTTTTGAAATATTTTCATATAAATAATGTTAAGTGCCAAAATTTCAACCTTCAGTCAACTTTGACTCTACCGAAATGGTCGAAAAACGCAATTGTAAGCTAAAACTCTTATATTCTAGTAATATTCAATCATTTACCTTCATTTTACAACAAATTGGAAGTCTCTAGCACAATATTTCGATTTATGGTGAATTTATGGGAAAAAAAAAAACATTTTCCTTACGTTCGCGCGTTAACTCTTCCGAAAAAATCAGAATTTTTTTGTGCGATTGTCGAAATGTTTGCACCATTTAAAATTAGCTGTTACATAAAGTTTTATATATGAAAATGTGCGCAATTTCATGTAGAATACAACTAAAAAGGATTGAAGGTTGTAGCTTTTCTCTTTTTTCGAAATATTTGCATATAAATCACGATAAATAGAAAAAAAACCACGTTCGGTCAAATTTGACTCTACCGAAATAGTTGAAAAACGCAATTGTAAGCTAAAACTCTTACAGCCTAGTAATATTCCGTCATTTTTCTTCATTTTGAAACAAATTTGAAGTGTCTAGAACAATATTGTGATTTATGGTGAATTTTTGAAAAATATATTTACCTTCACTCCGCGCGCCGATTCGCGGCCGCAAGTCTCCGAAATACGTACATCGCATTATCCTAATATTTGCTCCTTTTCATATTAGCCTCTTTATAGAGTTTCATATATCAAAATGTGCGCAAATTCATGAAGAATACAATAAAAAATAATTGAAGGTTGTAGCTTTCTCCATCTCCGAAATATTTGCATATAAAAAAAGATATATATAAAAATTTCGACATTCGGTCAAATTTAACTCTTCTGAAATGGTCGAAATCTGCAATTCTAATCTAAAACTCTTACAGTATCGTAATATTCAATCATTTGTCTTAATTTTGAAACAAATTGGAAGTCTCTAGAACAATATTTCGAATTACGGTGAATTTTTGAAAATAAAATTTTTTTACGTCTGCGCGTTACGAATTCGTACATCATTTTGTGATAATATTTTTCCGGTGTTGCTTTTATGGTTTTACTATGTATTATATATCAAAATGATTGCAATTTAGTGTACATTGCAATTTAGTGTACAATACAACGAAAAAAAATTAACTCGTTAGCTTTGACCGTTTTTTGCACAGCGTGATTTGAATATAATAATCTATGAATTTTTTTTTTTTTTTCGCTACCATATATCGCATTATTTACATATGATAATGATATTATTTTTCATTTCTGATGATTGCATACTAAACTTCAGGCAATGAAAAAAAAATGAGCCAAAAATGAACTCTTAATCTTCAAAACTAAGCACGCTGTGATATTTTGAAAAAATTATTTTTTCCGCTTCCGCGCTCACTCCAAACCGGCGCCGGCATACAGGAGAGGTTTTGATTTTTAGGGCTTCGGCGTAAGAGGGCTAATATTCAATCATTTTACTTTATTTTGCAACAAAAAACAGGAAGGCTATAGACAATATTTTGATTTA